>NC_051333.1:26395136-26625015 GCF_015220235.1 Choloepus didactylus | reverse complement strand
TCTGCAAAAGCAGTATGTTACACTATTCTGAAAACTAAGTAGAATACAGCTTTCTTTCACTTTGATGTGTTTTCCTGGGCTGAAAAACTGCTTTTTTGAAAGCACTAACTGGGAATTCTGAGAAAGCAGTGTGTTTTGGAGTTCTGAAAATTAAGTCAAATACAGCTTTCATTCACTTCTATGTGTTTTCCCTGGGCTTAAAAGCAACATTTTAGAACCTGGAAATCTGAAAAAGCAGTATGTTACACAGTTCTGAAAACTAAGCTGAATACAGCTTTCATTCACTTCTATGTGTTTTGCCTGGACTGAAAGTCACCTTTTTTGAAAGAAGTCACTTGGAAACCTTCTAAATCATTATGTTACACAGTTCTGAAAAGTAAGTTGAATACAGCTTGCATTCACTACTATGTGTTTTCCCTTGGCTAAGAAACACCTTTTTTGAACATGGAACTCTGTAAAAGCAGTATGTTACACGGCTCTGAAAACTAAGCTTAATACAGGTTTCATTCACTTCTTTTGTTTTCCCTGGCTGAAAAACAACTTTTTTGAGAGCAGTCACTTGAACTCTGTGAAAGCAGTATGTTGCAGAGTTCTGTAAACTAAGTTGAATTCTACTCTCATTCATTTCCCTGTGTTTTCCCCGGGCTGAAAAAAAAAATTTCATAGCAGTCAATTGGAACCTTGCAAAAGCTGCATGTTACAAAGTTCTGAAAACAAACTTGAATACAGCTTTCATTCACTTCTATGTGTTTTCCCTGGGCTGAATAACAAGGTTTTGGAAAATTGTCAATTGGAACTCTGTGAAAACAGTATGTTACACAGTCCTGGAAAACTAATTAGTATACAGATTTAATTCACTTTTTTGTGTTTAACCTGGGCTGAAAATCAGCGTTTTAAAAGGGGTCACTTGGATTTCTGTGAAAGCAGCATGTTACACAGTTCTGAAAACTAAGCTGAATACAGCTTTCATTCACTTCTATTTGTCTTCCCTGGGCTGAAAAACAACTTTTTTGAAAGCAGTCACTTGGAACTCTGTGAAGGCAGCATGCTACACAGTTCTGAAATCTAAGTTTTATACAGCATTCATTGACCTCTCTGTGTTTTCCCTGGGCTGAAAGAAACCTTTTGGAAAGCAGTCAGTTGGAACTGTGTGAAAGCAGGATGTTAAACAGTTCTGAGAAATAAGTTGAATACACCTTTCATTCACTTCTATGTGTTTTCCCTAAGCTGAAAAACCTTTTTTTTTGAAAGCAGTCACATGGAAATCTGTGAAAGCAGTATGTTACAAAGTTGCAAAAACTAAGTTGGATACAGCTTTCATTCACTTCTGTGTGTTTTCCGTGTGCTGAAAAACAACTTTTTTGAAAGTAGACACTTGAATATCTGCAAAAGCTGCATGTTTCACAGTTCTGAAAACTAAGTTGAATACAGCTGTCTTTCACTTCTATGTATTTTCCCAGGGCTGAAAAAAATCTTCTTGAAAGCACTCCCTTGGAACTCTGTGAAAGCAGTATGTTACACAGTACTAAAAACTAAGTTGAAAGCAGCTTTCTTTCACTTCTATCTGTTTTCCCTGGGCAGAAAAACATCTTTTTTGATAGTACTAACTTGGAACTCTGCGAAAGCAGTATGTTTCACAGTTCTGGAAACTAACTTGAATACAGCCTTCATTCACTTCTATGTGTTTTCCCTGGTCTGAGAAACAGCTTTTTTGAAAGCACTAACTTGGAACTCTGTGAAAGCAGTATGTTACACAGTTCTGAAAACAAAGTTGAATACAGCTTCCATTCACTACTCTTTGCATTCCCTGGGCTGAAAAACAAATTTTTTGAAAGCACTATCTTTGAACACTGTGAAAGCATTGTTACAAGGTTCAGAAAACCAAGTTGAATAAAGCTTTCATTCACTTCTATGTGTATTCCCTGGGCTGAAAAACAGATTTTAAAAGAGCAGTAACTTGGAAGTCTGTGAAAGCAGTATGTTACACAGTTCTGAAAACTAAATTGAATACAGCATTCCTTCACTTCTATGTTTTATCCCTGGAAGGAAAAACAACTTTTTGAAAACATTAACTTGGAACTCTACAAAAGCAATCTGTTACACAGTTCTGAAATCTAAGTTCAATACAGCTTTAATTCACTTCTATATGTTTTCCCTGGGCTGAAAAACAACTTTATTGAAAGCGCTAACCTGGAAATCTGCAAAAGCAGTATGTTGCACAGTTTGGAAAACTAAGTTGAATACTGCTTTCTTTCACTTCTATGTATTTTCCTGGGCTGTAAAACAACCTTTTTGAAAGCACTAACTTGGAACTCTGAGAAAGCAGTATGTTTCACAGTTCTGAAAACTAAGTTGAATACAGCCTTAATTCACCTCTGTGTGTTATCCCTGGGCTGAAAAACACCTTTTTTGAAAGCACTACCTTGGAATTCTGTGAAAGCACTGTGTTTCACAGTTCTGAAAATTAAGTTGAATACTGCTTTCATTCAGTTCTATGTGTTTTCCTTGGGATGAAAAACAACTTTTTGAAAGAAGTCACTTGGAACACTGTGAAAGCGGTATGTTTCACAGTTCTGAAAGCTTATTTGAAAACCACTTTCATTCATTTCTATTTGTTTTCCAAGGGATTAAATACAACCTTTTTAAAGCTGTCACTTGGAGCTCTGTGAAAGTAGTATGTTACACAGTTCTGAAAACGAAGATGAATAAAGCTTTCATTCACTTTTCTGTGTTTTCCCTGGGATGAATAGCAATTTTTTTGAAAGATGTCTCTTGGAACTCTGTGAAAGCAGTATGTTACACAGTTCTGAAAACTCATCTGCATACAGCTTTAATTCACTTCTATGTGCTTTCCCTGGCGTGGAAAACAACTTTTTTGAAAGCACTATCTTTGAACGCTGCAAAAGCATTATGTTACACAGTTCCGAAAACCAAGTTGAATAAAGCTTTCATTCACTTCTATTTGATTTCCCTGGGCTGAGAAAACTTTTTTGAAAGCACTAACTTGGAACTGTGTGAAAGCACTATGTTACACAGTTCTGAATACTAAGTTGAATACAGCTTTCATTCACTTCTATGTGTTATCCCTGGAAGGAAAAATAACTTTTTAAAAGCGCTAACTTGGAACACTGCGAAAGCAGTATGTTTCACAGTTCTGAAAAGTATGTGGAGTAGAGCTTACATTGGCTTCTGTGTGTTTTCCCAGGGCTGAAAAACAACTGTTTTAAAGTGCTAACCTTGAAATCTGCGAAAGCACAATGTTATACCGTTCTTAAGCCTAAGTAGAATACAGCTTTCTTTCACTTCGATGTGTTATCCTGGGCTGGAAAACTAGTTTTCCGAAAGCACTAACTTGGAATTCTGTGAAGCAGTGTGTTTTGCAGTTCTGAAAATTAAGTTGAATAGAGCTTTCCTTCACTTCTATGTGTTTTTCCTGTGCTGAAAACAGCTTTTATGAAAGCACTAACTTGGAACACTGCAAAGGCAGTGGGTTTCACAATTCTGAAAATTTAATTGAATACAGCTTTCATTCACTTCTACATGTTTTCCCTGGTCTGAAAAACAGCATTTTTGAACATGGAAATCTGAAAAAGCAGTATGTTACACAGTTCTGAAATCCAAGCTGAATACAGCTTTCTTTCACTTCTATGTGTTTTCCCAGGGCTGAAAAAATTCTTTTTGAAAGCAGTCCCTTGGAACTCTGTGAAAGCAGTGTGTTACACAGTTCTGAAAGCTATGTTGAGTAGAGCTTACATTCGCTTCTATGTGTTTTCTCTGGGCTGAAAAACAACTTTTTTGAATGTGCTAACTTGGAAATCTGCGAAAGCAGTATGTTACACCATTCTGAAAACTAAGTAGAATACAGCTTTCTTTCAATTCGATGTGTTTTCCTGGGCTGAAAAACTACTTTTTTGAAAGCACTAACTTGGAATTCTGTGAAAGCAGTGTGTTTTGCAGTTCTGAAAATGAAGTTGAATACAGCATTCCTTCACTTCTATGTGTTTTCCTGGCCTGAAAAACAACTTTTTTGAAAGCACTAACTTGGAACTCTGTGAAAGCAGTATGTTACACAGTTCTGAAAACTAAGTTGAATACAGCTTTCATTCACTTCTATGTGTTTTCCCTGGGCAGAAAAACAACTTTTTTGACAGTATTATCTTGGAACTCTGTGAAAGCAGTATGTTACACATTTCTGAACACTAAGTTGTATACAGCATTCATTCACTTGTATATGTTTTCCCTGGGATGAAAAACAACTTTCTTGAAAGCACTAACTTGGAACTCTGCAAAAGCAACATGTTGCACAGTTCGGAAATCTAAGTTGAATAGAGCTTTCAATCACTTCTGTGTGTTTTCCCTGGGCAGAAAAACAACTTTTTTGAAAGCTCTAACTTGAAACTCTGTGAAAGCAGTATGTAACACAGTTCTGAAAACTAAGTTCAATAGAGCTTTCATTCACTTCTATGTGTTTTCCCTGTCATGAAAGACAACTTTTTTGAAAGCACTAAGTTGAAAATCTGCAAAAGAATTATGTTACACAGTTCTGAAAACAAAGTTGAATCCAGCTTCCATTCACAACTCTTTGCATTCCCTGGGCTGAAAAACAAATTTTTTGAAAGCACTATCTTTGAACACTGTGAAAGCATTGTTACAAGGTTCAGAAAACCAAGTTGAATACAGCTTTCATTCCCTTCTATGTGTATTCCCTGGGCTGAAAAACAAATTTTTAAAAAACACTAAGTTGGAACTCTGCAAAAGCATTATGTTGCACAGTTCGGAAAACTAAGTTGAATACAACTCTCACTCTCTTCTATCTGTTTTCCCTGGGCCAAAAAACAACTTTTTTGAAAGCAGTATCTTGGAAATCTGCAAAAGCACTGTGTTTCACAGTTTTGAAAATTAAGTTGAATACTGCTTTCCTTCAGTTCTATGTGTTTTCCTTGGGCTGAAACACAACTTTTTTGAAATCAGTCACTTGGAACACTGTGAAAGAAGTATGTTTCACAGTTCTGAAAGCTTATTTGAATACCACTTTCATTCATTTCTATGTGTTTCCATGGGCTTAATAGCAACCTTTTTAAAGCTGTCACCTGGAGAACTGTGAAAGTAGTATGTTACACAGTTCTGAAAAGTAACTTGAATAAAGCTTTCATTCACTTTTCTGTGTTTTCCCTCGGATGAATAACAATTTTTTTTGAAAGATGTCTCTTGGAACTCTGTGAAAGCATTATGTTACACAGTTCTGAAAACTAAGCTGAATACAGCTTTAATTCACTTATATGTGCTTTCCCTGTTGTGGAAAACAACTTTTTTGAAAACACTAACTTTGTTGAAAGCAGTCACTTGGAACTTTGTGAAAACTGTATGTTGCACAGTTCTGAAAACTAAGATGTATACAGCTTTTATTCACTTCTATGTGTTTTCCCTGGGCTGGAAAATATCTTTTTTGAAAGCACTAACTTGGAACTCTGTGAAAGCAGTATGTTACACAGTTCTGAAAACTATGTTGAATGCAGCTTACATTCGCTTCCATGTGTTTTCTCTGGGCTGAAAAACAACTTTTTTGAAAGCGCTAACTTGGAAATCTGCTAAAGTGTTATGTTACACCGTTCTGAAAAGTAAGATGAATACAGCTTTCTTTCACTTCGATGTGTTATCCTGGGCTGAAAAACTACTTTTTTGAAAGCACTAACTTGGAAATCTGCATAAGCAGTGTGATTTGCAGTTATGAAAATTAAGTTGAATACAGCTTTCATTCACTTCTATGTGTTTTCCGTGTGCTGAAAACAACTTTTTTGAAAGCACAAACTTTGAACTCTGCAAAGACAGTGATTTTCACAATTATGAAAATTAAGTTGAATACAGGTTTCATTCACTTCTATGTGATTTTCCTGGGCTGAAAATCAACTTTATTGAAAGCAGTCACTTGAAAATCTTTAAAAGTAGTATGTTACACAGTTCTGACAACTAAGTTTAATACAGATTTCTTTCACTGCTATGTGTTTTCCCAGGGCTGAAAAAAATCTTTTTGAAAGCAGTCCCTTTTAATTCTGTGAAAGCAGTATGTTACACAGTTCTGAACCCTAAGTTGAATACAGCATTCATTCACTTCTATGTGCTTTCCCTGGGTTGAAAAACAACTTTCTTGAAAGCACTAACTTGGAACTCTTCGAAAGCAGTGTGTTGCACAGTTCGGAAATCTAAGTTGAATACAGCTATCAATCACTTCTATGTGTTTTCCCTGGGCAGGAAAAAAGCTTTTTTGAAAGCTCTAACTTAGAAATCTGTGAAAGTAGTATGTTACACAGTTCTGAAATCTAAGTTGAATACAGCTTTAATTCACTTCTATGTGCTTTCCCTGGGCTGAAAAACAACTTTTTTGAAAGCACTCTCTTGGAATTCTGCGAGCACACGGTGTTTCACGGTTATGAAAATGAAGTTGAATACAGCTTTCATTCATTTCTAGGTGTTTTCCCTGGGCTGAAAAACAAGTTTGTTGAAAGCAGTCACTTGGAACACAGTGAAAGCGGCATGTTTCACAGTTCTGAAAGCTTATTTGAATACCACTTTCATTCTTTTCTATGTGTTTTCCAAGGGCTTAATAACAACTTTTTTAAGCTGTCACTTGGAGCTCTGTGAAAGTAGTATGTTACACAGTTCTGAAAACTAAGTTGAATACAGCTTTCATTTACTTTTCTGTGTTTTCCCTGGGATGAAAAACAATTTTTTGAAAGATGTCACTTTGAACTCTGTGAAACAGTATGTTGCAGAGTTCTGGAAACTAAGCTGAATACAGCTTTAATTCACTTCTATGTGCTTTACCTGGGGTGGAAAACAACTTTTTTGAAAGCACAAGCTTTGTTGAAAGCAGTCACTTGGAACTCTGTGAAAACTGTATGTTACAGAGTTCTGAAAACTAAGATGTATACAGCTTTCGTTCACTTCTATATGTTTTCTCTTGGCTGAAAAATATCTTTTTTTGAAAGCACTAACTTGGAACTCTGTGAAAGCAGTATGTTACACAATTCTGAAAACTATGTTGAATGCAGCTTACATTCGCTTCTATGTTTTCTCTGGGCTGAAAAACAACTTTTTTGAAAGCGCTAACTTGGAAATCTGTGAAAGCAGTATGTTACACCATTCTGAAAACTAAGTAGAATACAGCTTTCTTTCAGTTTGGTATGTTTTCCTGGGCTGCAAAACTACTTTTTTGAAAGCAAGAACTTGGAATTCTGTGTAAGCAGTGTGTTTCACAGTTCTGAAAATTAATTTGAATACAGCTTTCATTCAGTTCTGTGTGTTTTCCCTATGCTGAAAAGTACTTTTTTGAAAGCAATAACGTTGAACTCTGCGAAGTCTGTGGGTTTCACAATTATGAAAATTAATTTGAATACAGGTTTCATTCACTTCTATGTGTTTTTCCTGGGCTGAAAATCAACTTTATTGAATGCAGTCACTTGGAACTCTTCAAAAGCGGTATGTTACACAGTTCTGAAAACTAAGTTGAATGAAGCATTTATTCACTTCTATGTGTTTTTTCCTGGGCTGAAAATCACCTTTTTTGAAAGAAGTCACTTGGAAAACTGTGAAATTATTATGTTACACAGTTCTGAAAACTAAGTTGAATACACCTTGCATTCACTTCTATGTGTTTTCCCTGGGCTGAAAAACACCTTTTTTGAACAAGGAACTCTTCAAAAGCAGTATATTACACAGCTTTGAAAACTAAGCTGAATATGGGTTTCTTTCACTTCTATTCTTTTCCCTGGCTGGAAAACAACTTTTCTGAGAGCAGTCACTTGGAACTCGGCGAAAGCAGTATGTTGCAGAGTTCTGTAAGCTAAGTTGAATACTGCTCTCATTCATTTCTCTGCATTTTCCCCAGGTTGAAAAAAAATTTTTCTTAGCACTCTATTGGAACCCTGCGAAAAAGGCATGTTACAAAGTTCTGCAAACTAACTTGAATACACTTTTCATCCACTTCTATGTGTTTTCCCTGGCCTGAATAACAACTTTTTTGAAAGATGTCAGTCAGAACTCTGTGAAAACAGTATGTTACACAGTCCTGAAAACTAATTAGAATACAGCTTATTTCACCTCTATGTGTTTACCCTGGGCTGAAAAACAACTTTTTTGAAAGCAGTCACTTGGAACTCGGTGAAAGCAGTATGCCACACAGTTCTGAAAACTATGTTGATTTCATCTTTCATTCACATCTATGTGTTTTCCCTGGGATGAAAAACAACTTTTTTGAAAGCACTTACTCAGAACTCTGTGAAAGCAGTATGTTACACTGTTCTGAAAACTAAGTTGAATACAGCTTTCATTCTCTTCTATGTGTTTTCCCTGGGCTGAAAAACAACTTTTCTTTAAGAACTAACTTGGAACTCTGCAAAAGCAGTATGTAACACAGTTCTGAAAACTAAGTTGAATACAGCTTGTATTCACTTCTATGTCTTTTCCCTGGGCTGGAAAACATCATTTTTGAAAGCACTAACTTGGAACTCTGCAAAATCATTATGTTACACAGTTCTGAAAACTAAGTTGAAGATGCTTTCCTTCACTTCTATGTGTTTTCCATTGGCTGAAAAACAACTTTTTTAAAGCACCAACTTCGGACTCTGGAAAAGCAGCCTGTTACACACTTCTGAATACTAAGTTGAAAACAGCTTTCATTCACTTCTGTGTGTTTTCCCTGGGCTGAAAAACAACTTTTTTGAAAGCACTAACTTGCCAATCTGCGAAAGCCACATGTTACACAGTTCTGAAAACTAAGTTGAATACAGCTTTCATTCACGGTTTTCTGTTTTACCTGGGCTGAAGTCCACTTTTTTAAATGCTGTCACTTGGAACTCTGCAAAAGTTGTATGTAACACAGTTCTGAAAACCAAGTTGAATTCAGCTTTCATTCACTTTTAAGGGTTTTCCCTGGGGTGAAAAACAACCCTTTTACAGCACTAACTTTGAATTCTGTGAAAGCAGTATGTAACACAGTTCTGAAATCTAAGTTGAATACAGCTTTCATTCACTTCTATATGTTTTCCCTGGGCTGAAAAACAACTTTTTTGAAAGCACTAACTTGGAGCTCTGCGAAAGCAGCATGTTACACAGTTCTGAAAACTAAGTTGAATACAGCTTTCATTCACTTCTATGTGTTTTCCCTGGGCTGAAAAACATCTTTTTTGAAAGCAATTTCTTGGAACTCTGTGAAAGCAGTATGTTACCCAGTTCTGAAAACTAAATTGAATACTGCTTTCATTCACTTCTCTGTGTGAATCTTGGGCTCAAAAACCACTTTTTTTAAAGCACTACCTTGGAACTCTGTGAAAGCAGTTTGTTACTCAGTTCTGAAAACTGTGTTGAATACAGCTTTCATTTACTTCTGTGTGTTTTCCCTGGGTTGTAAAACATCTTTTTGCAAAGCTGTTACTTGAAACTCTGGGAAAGCACTTTGTTACACAGTTCTGAATACTAAGTTGAATACAGCTTTCATTAACTTTGAAGTCTTTTCCCTGGTTGGAAAAACAACTTTTTTGAAGGCACTAACTTGGAACTCTGTGAAAGCAGTATGTTACACTGTTCTGAAAACTAAGTTGAATACAGATTTCATTCACTTGTATGTGTTTTCCCTGGGCTGAAAAACAACTTTTTTGAAAGCACTAACTTGGAACTCTGTGAAAGCAGTATGTTACACAGTTCTGAAAACTAAGTTGAATACAGCTTTCATTCTCATCTATGTGTTTTCCCTGGGCTGAAAAATATCTTTTTTAAGGCACTAACTTGGAACTCTGTGAAAGTAGCATGTCACACATTTCTGAAAACTAAGTTGATTACAGGTTTCATTCACTTCTATGTGTTTCCCCTGGGCTAAGGGACAACTTTTTGAAAGCAATAACTTGGAGCTCTGCAAAAGAAATATGTTTCACATTTCTGAAAACTAAGTTGAATAAAGTTTTCATTCACTTCTATGGGTTTTCACTGGGCTGAAAAACAACTTTATGAAAGCCCTAACTTGGAGCTCTGGGAAGGCAGTATGTTACAGTAATGAAAACTAAGTTGAATAGAGCTTTCATTCACTTCTTTGTATTTTCCCTGGGCTGAAAAACAACATTTTAGAAAGTTGTCACCTGGAACTCTGCGAAACCAGTATGTAACACAGTTCAGAAAACAAAGTTGTATTCAGCTTTCATTCACTTCTATGTGTTTTCGGTGGGCTGAAAAACAAGTTTTTTGAAAACACTATCTTGAATCTTTCAAACGCTGTATGTTACACAGTTCTGAAATCTAAGGTGAATACAGGTTTCATTCATTTCTATGTGTTGTCACTTGGATGAAAACAGCTTTTCTGAAAGCTTTGTCACTTGGAACTCTTTGAAAACATTATGGTACACAGTTCTGAAAACTAGATAAATGCAGGTTTCATTCAGGTCTTTGTGTTTCACTGGGGCTGAAATGCAAATTTTTTGAAAGCAGTAACTTGAAACTTTGTGAAGAGTATGTTGCATGGTTCTGAAAACTAAGTTGAATACATTTATTCACTTCTATATGTTTTCCCTGGGCTGAAAAACAACTTTTTTGAAAGCACTGTCTTGGAGCTCTGCAGAAGCACTATTTTACACAGCTCGGAAATCTAAGTTTAGTACAGCTTTCATTCACTACTATGTGTTTTCCCTGGGCTGAAAATCAAATTTTTTGAAAGCAGTCACTTGGAACTCTGTGAAAGTAGCATGTTACACAGTTCGGAAAACTTAGTTGAATACAGCTTTCATTGACTTCTATGTGTTTTCCCTTGGTTGAATAGCAGCGCTTTTGAAAACACTAACTTTGAACTCTGTGAAAGCAGTATGATACACAGTTCTGAAAACTAAGTTGAATACAGCTTTCTTTCACTTCTCTGTGTTTTCCCTTGGCTGAAAATCAACTTTTTTGAAAGCACTAACTTGGAACTCTACCATAGCTGTATGTTACCCAGTTCTGAAAACTATGTTCAGTACAGCTTTCACTCCATTCTATGTGTTTTCCCTGGGGTTAAAAACAATTTTTTTGAAAGCATTAAGCTGGAATTCTGTGAAACCAGTATGTTACACAGTTCTGAAAACTATGTTGAATACAGCTTTCATTCACTTCTGTGTGTTTTCCCTTGGCTGAAAAACAACTTTTTTGAAAGAACTAAGCTGGAATTTGCAAAAGCAGAATGTTACACAGTTCTGAAAACTAAGTTCTCTACAGCTTTCAATCTCTTCTTTCTTTTTACCTTTGGCTGAAAAACATCCTTTTTAAAGCACTAACCTGGAAGTCTGCAAAAGCATCATGATACACAGTTCTGAAAACTAAGTTGGATACAGCTTTCATTCACTTCTATGTGTTTCCCCCGAGCTGAAGAAAACCTTTTTTGAAAGCACTAACTTTGAGATCTGCGAAAGCATTATGTTACACAGCTCGGAAAACTAAGAAGAATTCAGCTTTCATTCACTTCTATGTGTTTTACCTAGGGTGAAAAACAACATTTTTGAAGGCACTCTATTTTAACTCTGCGAAAGCAGTATGTTATAGAGTTCTGAAAATTAAGTTGAATACAGTTTCATTGACTTATATGTGTTTTACCTGGGCTGAAAAACAATGTTTTGAAAGCAGTCACTTCGAACTATGCAAAAGCATTTTGTTGCACCTTTCTGAAAACTAAGAGGAATATAGCTTTCCTTCACTTCTATATGTTTTCCCTCAGCTGCAAAACAGCTTTTTTAAAGCACCAACTTGGGACTCTGCAAAAGCAGCATGTTACACAGTTCTGAAAACTAAGTTGAATACAGCTTTCATTCACTTCTCTGTGTTTTCCCTTGGCTGAAAATCAACTTTTTTGAAAGTACTAACTTTGAACACTGCCATATCAGTATTTTACCCAGTTCTGAAAACTAAGTTGAATACAGCTTTCATTCACTTCCATGTGTTTTGCCTGGGCTGAAAAACAACTTTTTTGAAAGCACTATGCTTCAATTCTGCGAAAGCAGTATGTTACACTGTTCTGAAAACTAAGTTGTCTACAGCTGTCATTCACTTCTATGTTTTTACCCTGGGCTGAAAATCATCCTTTCTAAAGCACTAACTTGGAAGCCTGCGAAAGGAGCATCTTACACAGTTCTGAAAACTAAGTTGAATACAGCTTTCATTCACTTCTATGTGTTTTCCCTGGGCTGAAGAAAATCTTTTTTCATATCACTAACTTGGAGATCTGTGAAAGTACTATGTTACACAGCTCGGAATACTAAGTAGAGTACAGCTTTCATTCACTTATATCTATTTTCTCTGGGCTGAGAAACAACTTATTTCAATGTACTAACTTGGAATTCGGCAAAAGCAATATGTTATACAGTTCTGAAAACTAAGTTGAATACAGATTTCATTTTCTTCTATATCTTTTCCCTGGGCTGAAAAATTAGTTTTCTCAAAGAATTCATTTGGAACTCTGTGAAAGCAGTATGTTACACAGTTCTGAAAACTAAGTTGAATACAGCTTTCCTTCACTTCTATGTGTTTTCACTCGGCTGGAAAACAACTTTTTTAAAGCACCAACTTGGGACTCTGCAAAAGCATCATGTTACACAGTTCTTAAAACTAAGTTGCATACAGATTTCATTCACATCTATGTGTTTTCACTGGTCTGAAAAGCAATGTTTTTTAAAGCTGTCACCTGGAACTCTGCAAAACTATGAAACTTAGTTCAGAAAATAAAGTTTTCTTTCATTCAGTTCTATGTGTTTTCCGTGTGCTGAAAAACAAATTTTTTCAAAACACAAACTTGGAACTCTGCAAAAGCAGTATGTTACACAGTTCTGAAAAGTAAGTTGAATACAGCTTTCATTCACTTCTATGTGTTTTCCGTGGGTGGAAAAAAAATGTCATCCTTTTTAAGACACTAACTTGGAACTCTGTGAAAGCAGTATGTTTTACAGTTCAGAAAACTAAGTTGAATACAGATTTCATTCACTTCTTTGTGTTTTCCCTTGGCTTAAAAACTACTTTTTTGAAAGCAGTCACTTGGAACTCTGCGAAAGCAGTATGTTACACCGTTCAGAAAACTAAGTTGAATGCAGCTTTCATTCACTTCTATGTGTATTCTCTCAGCTGTGATACAACTCTTTTAAAGCACCAACCTGTGACTCTGCAAAAGCAGCATTTTACACAGTTCTGAAAACTAAGTTGAATACAGTTTTCACTCACTTCTATCTGTTTTCCCTGGACTGAAAAACAACTTTTTTGAAATCACTTACTTGGAACTCTGTGAAAGCAGTGTGTTACAGAGTTCTGAACACTAAGTTGAATACAGCTTTCATTCACTTCTATGTGTTTTCCCTGAACTGAAAAACACCTTTTTGGAAAGCTGTTACTTGGAACTCTGTGAAAGCAGTATTTTACCCAGTTTTGAAAACTAAGTTGAATACAGCTTTCTTTCACTTTTATGTGTTTTCCCTGGGCTCAAAAAAGTTTTTTTTAAAATCAGTGGCTTGGAATTCTGCAAAAGCAGTGTGTTATGCTGTTCTGAATACAAAGTTTAATACAGCCTTCATTCACTTTTATGTGTTTTCCCTGGGATGAAAAACAACACTTTTAAAACACTAACTTGGAACTCTGCGAAAGGAGCATGTTACACAGTTCTGAAAACTAAGTTGAATAGAGCTTTCATTCACTTCTATGTGTTTTCCATGGGCTGAAGAACAACTTTTTTGAAAGCACTAACTTGAAGCTCTGCGAAAGGAGTATGTTACACAGTTCTGAAAACTAAGTTGAATACACCATTCATTTACTACTATGTGTTTTCCCTGGGCTGAAAGACAACTTTTTTGAAAGCACTAACATGGAAATCTGTGAAAGCCGTATGTTACACAGTTGTGAAAACTAAGTTGAATACAGCATTCATTCACTTCTATGGGTTTTCCCTGGGCTGAAAAACAACTTTTTTGAAGGCAGTAAATTGGAACACTGCAAAAGCAGTATTTTACACAGTTTTGAAGTCTAAGTTGAATACAGCTTTCATTCACTTCTGCATGTTTTCCATGGTCTGAAAAACATCTATTTTCAAAGCACAAACTTGGAACTCTTTGAAAGCTGTATGTTACACAGTTCCGTAAAGTAAATTGAATACAGGTTTCATTCACCTCTGTTTGTTATTCTTGGGCTGAAAATCCACTTTCTTGGAAGCACTAGCTTGGAACTCTGTGAAAGCAGTATGTTACTATGTTCTGAAAACTAAGTTGAATACAGCATTCATTCACTTCTATGTGTTTTCCCTGGGCTGAAGAAAAACTTTTTAGAAAGCTGTTACTTGGAATTCTATGAAAGCAGTATGTTACACAGTTCTGAAAACTAAGTTGAATACACCTTTCATTCACTTCTATGTGTTTTTCCTGGGCTGAAAAGCAACTTTTTTGAAAGCAGTACATTGGAACTATGTGAATGCAGTTTGTCACCCAATTCTGAAATGTAAGTTGAATACAGCTTTCATTCAATTCTATATGTATTCCCTTGGCAGAAAAACAACTTGTTGGAAAGCTATTGCTCAGAACTCTGAGAAAGTTGTATGTTACACAGTTCTGAAAACGAAGTTGAATACAACTTTCATTCACTTCTATGTGTTTTCCCAGGGATGAAAAACACCTTCTTTGGAACCACTATATTGGAACTCTGCGAAAGCAGTATGTTACACAATTGTGAGAACTAATTTCAATACAGCTTTCATTCACTTCTATGTGATTTCCCTGGGATGAAAAACATGTTTTTTGAAAGAACTAACTTGGAACTCTGCAAAACAGTCTGTTACACAGTTCTGAAAACTAAGTTGAAAACTGCTTTTATTCACCTCAATGTGTTTTCCTTGGGCTGAAAAACATCTTTTTTGAAAGCACTAACTTGGAACTCTGTGGAAGCTATATGTTACACACTTCTGAAAACTATGTTGAATACAGCTTTCTTTCATTTCTGTGTGTTTTTCCTGGGCTGAAAAAGAACTTTTTGGAAAGCTGTTACTTGGTACTCTGAGAAAGCAATACATTACACAGTTTTGAAAACCAAGTTGAACACGGATAAGATTCACCTCTATGTGTTTTCCCTGGGCTGTAAAACAACTTTTTGTAACCACTAACATGGAACTCTGTGAAGGCCGTATGTTTCACTGTTATGAAAACTAAGTTGAATACAGCTTTCATTCACTCCTATGTATTTTCCCTGGTCTGAAAAACAGCTTTTTTGAAAGCACTACCTTGGACTTCTGCGAAAGCAGTATGTAACACAGTTGAGAAAACTAAGTTGAATACAGCTTTCATTAACTGCTATATGTTTTCCCTGGCCTAAAAAAAATTTTTTTTGAAAGCACTAACTTGGAATTCTGTGAAAGGAGAACATTTCACAGTTCTGAAAACAAAGATGTATACACTTTTCAATCACTTCTATGTGTTTTCCCTTGGCTGAAAAACAACTTTTTGGAAAGCTATTACTCAGAATTCTTGGAAAGCTGTATGTTACACAGCTCTGAAAAAGAATTTGAATACAGGTTTCATTCACTTCTATGTGTTTTCCCTGGCCTGAAATACAAGTTTTTTGTAAAGCACTGACTTGGAACTCAGTGAAAGCAGTATGTTGCACACTTCTGAAACTAAGTTGAATACAGCTTTCATTCACCTCTACGTGTTTACACTGAGCTGAAAAGCAACTCTTTTGAAAGCACTAACTTGGAACTCTATAAAGCAGTATGTTACACAGTTCTGAAAACTAAGTTGCATAGAGATTTCATTCACTTCTAAGTGTTTTTCCTGGGCTGAAAATCCGTTTTTTTGAAAGCACTAACTTGGAACTCTGCGAAAGCAATATACTACTCAGTTTGAATTTGATTACAGCTTTCATTCACTTCTACGTGTTTACCCTGAGCTGAAAAGCAACTTTTTTGATAGCACTAACTTGGAATCTATGAAAGCAATATGTTACACAGTGCTGAAAACTAAGTTGACTACAGCTTTCATTCACTTCTATGTGTTTTCCCTGGGCTAAAAAACAACTTTTTTGAAAGCAGTATCTTGTAAAGCTGCAAAAACTTTATGTGACACAGTTCTGAAAACGAAGTTGAATACAGCTTTTGTTCACCACATTGTGTTTTCCCAGGGTTGAAAAACAACTTTTTTGAAAGCACTAACTTGGAACTCTGTGAAAGAAGTATGTTACACAGTTCTGAGCACTAAGTTGAATGCAGCTTTCTTTCACTTCTAGGTGTTTTCCCTGGTCTAAAAAATGACTTTTTTGAAAGCAGTAGCTTGGAGTTCTGTGAAAGCAGTATGTTACTCAGTTCTGAAAATTAAGTTGTACACACCTCACATTCACTTCTATGTGTTTTCCCTGGACTGAAAAACAACTTTTTGGAAAGCTATTACTCGGAGCTCTGTGGAAGGAATATGTCACACAGTTCTGAAAATGAAGTTGAATACAGCTTTCAATCACTTCGAAGTGTTTTTCCCTGGGTAGAAAACTAAGTATTTTGAAGCCAGTAACTTGGAAATTGGTGAAAGAATTATGTTACACAGTTCTGCAAACTAAGATGAATGCAGCTTTCATTCACTTCTATGTGTCTCCTGGGGGATGAAATACAACTTTTTTGAATGCTCTATTTTGGAATACTGCGGAAACAGCATTTTACACAGTTCTGAAAACGAAGATGTGTACAGCTTTCATTCACGTCTATGTGTTTTCCCTGGGGTGGGAAACAACTTTTTGGTAAGCTATTACTTGGAACTCTGTGATGGCAGTATGTTACACAGTTCTGAAAATGAATTTGAATACAGCTTTCATTCACTACTATGTGTTTTCCCGGGGCTGAAAAACAACTATTTTCAAAGCAGTATCTTGAATTCTGCGACAGCATTATGTTACACAGTTCAGAAAACAAAGTTGAATATAGCTTTCATTCACCTAATTGTGTTTACTCTGGGTTGAAACACAACCTTTTTGAAAGCATTAACATGGAACTCTGTGAAAGCATTATGTTACACAGTGCTGAATACTAAGTTGAATACAGCTTTCATTCACTTCTATGTGCTTTCCCTGGGCTGAAAAAGAGCTTTCTGGAAAGGTATAACACGGAATTCTGCAAAAGCAGTATGTTACACAGTTCTGAAAACTTAGATGAATACAGCTTTCATTCCCTTCTATGTGTTTTCCCTGGGCGGAAAACACCTTTTTTTGAAAGCCGTAACTCTGTACTCTGCGAAAGCAGTATGTTACACAGTTCTGAAAAATAAGTTGAGTACAGTTTTCATTCACTTCTATCTGTTTTCCCTGCACTGAAAAACAACTTTATTGAAAGCGCTAACTTGGAACTGTGTGAAAGCACTATGTTACACAGCTCTGAAAACTAAGTTGAATGCAGCTTCCATTCACTTCTAGGTGTTTTCTCTGGGCTGAAAAACAACATTTTTGAAAGCATTACCTTGGAATTCTGTGAAAGCCGTATGTTACTCAGTTCTGAAAAATAAGTTGTATACACATTTCATTCACTTCTATGTGTTTTCCCTGGGCTGAACAACAACTTTTTGGAAAGCTATTGCTCAGAGCTCTGTGAAAGCAGTACTTTACACTGTTCTGAAAACAAAGTTGAATACAGCTTTCAATCACTTCTAAGTGTTTTCCCTGGGTTGAAATACAACTTATATGAAACCACTAACTTGGAACTCTGCCAAAGAAGTATGTTACAGAGTTCTGAAAACTAAGATGAATACAGCTTTCATTCACTTCTATGTGTTTTCCCTGGGCTGAAAAACAAATTTTTTGAAAGCACTAACTTGAAACTCTGTGGAAACATTGTTTCACACAGTTCTGAAAACTAAGCTGAATACAGCTTGCATTCACTTCTATGTGTTTTTGCTCAGCTGAAAAACAACTTTTTGGAAAGCTATTATGTGGAACTCTGCAAAAGCAGTATGTTACACAGTTCTGAAAAGTAAGTTGAATACAGCTTTCATTCACTTCTAGGTGTTTTTCCTGGGCTAAAAAATAACTTTTTTGAAAGCAGTAACTTGGAGTCCTGTGAAAGCAGTATGTTACTCAATTCTGAAAATTAAGTTGTATACACCTTTCATTCACTTCTATGTGTTTTCCCTGGGCTGAAAAACAACTTTTTGGAAAGCTATTACTCGGAGCTCTGTGGAAGGAGTATGTCACACAGTTCTGAAAATGAAGTTGAATACAGCTTTCAATCACTTCAAAGTGTTTTCCCTGGGTAGAAAAATAACTATTTTTAAGCCAGTAACTTGGAATTTTGTGAAAGAAGTATGTTATACAGTTCTGAAAACTAAGTTGTATTCAGCTTTTATTCACTTCTATGTATCTCCCCTGGGGTGAAAAACAACTTTTTTGAATGCACTAACTTGGAACTCTGTGGAAACAGCGTTTTACACAGTTCTGAAAACGAAGTTGTGTACAGCTTTCATTCACGTCTATGTGTTTTCCCTGGGGTGGAAAAAACTTTTTGTTAAGCTATTACTTGGAACTCTGTGAAGGCATTATGTTACACAATTCTGAAAATGAATTTCAATACAGCTTTCATTAACTACTATGTGTTTTCCCGAGGCTGAAAAACAACTTCTTAGAAAGCACTGTCTTGGAACTCTGCGACAGCATTATGTTACACAGTTCTGAATACTATGTTGAATACAGCTTTCATTCACCTCATTGTGTTTACGCTGGGCTGAAAAACAACGTTTTTGAAAGCACTAACTCAGAACTCTGAGAAAGCATTTTGTTACACAGTGCTGAAAACTAAGTTGAATACAGCTTTCATTCTCTTCTATGTGTTTTCCCTGAGTCTGAAAAAGAACTTTTTGCAATGCTGTTACTCGGAACTCTGGGAAAGCAGTATGTTACAGATTTCTGAAAACTAAGTTGAATACAGCTTTCAGTCACTTCTATCTGTTTTCCCTGGGCTGAAAAACAACTTTATTGAAAGTACTGACTTGGAAATCAGAGAAAGCAGTATGTAACACATTTCTGCAAACTAAGTTGAATACAGCTTAGATTCACTTCTATGTGTGTTCCTTGGTCTGAAAAACCACTTTTTTTAAAGCACTAAGTTCGAACCCTGTGAAAGCAGTACATTTCAAAGTTCTGAAAATGACGATGAATACAGCTTTCATTCTCTTCTATGCGTTTTCCCTGGACTGAAAAACAACTTTTTTGAAAGCACTACATTGGAAATCTGTGAAGGAAGTATTATACACAGCTATGAAAACTAAGTTGAATACAGCTTTCATTCACTTCTATGTGTGTTCCCTGGGCTGAAAAACAACATTTTTGAAAGCAGTAACATTGACATCTGCGAAAGGATCATGTTACACAGTTCTGAAAACTAAGTTGAATACAGCTTTCATTCACCTCAAAGTGTTTTCCTTGGGATGAAAAGCAACTTTTTTGAAAGCACTAACTTGAAACTCTGTGAATGCAGTATGTTATGCAGTTCAGAAATCTAATTTGAATATAGCTTTCTTTCAGTTCTATGTTTTTTCCCTGGGATGAAAAACAACTTTTTAGAAAGCTGTTACTTGGAACTCTGTGAAAGCAGTAAGTTATGCAGTTCTGAAAACTAAGTGGAAAACAGGTTTCATTCACTTCTATCTGTTTTCCCTGTGCTGAAAAACAATTCTATTGAAAGCACTAACTTGGAGCTCTGTGGAAGCACTACATTACACAGTTCTGAAAACTAAGTTGAATACAGCTTTCTTTCACTTCTATGTGTTTTCCCTGAGGTGCAAAACAACTTTTTTTTGAAAACACTGAGTTGGAACTCTCTGGAAACAGTATTTTACACAGCTCTGAAAACTGGGTTGAATACAGCTTTCATTAATTTCTATGTGTTTCCCTGGGCTGAAAAACACCTTTTTTGACAGCACTAACTTGGAACTCTGCAAAATCCGTATGTTACACACTTATGAAAACTAAGATGAATACAGCTTTCATTCATTACTATGTGTATTTCATGGGCTGAAAAACTGCTTTTTTGAAAGAACTACCTTGGAAAGCTGTGAAAGCAGTATGCTACTCACTTCTGAAAACTAAGTTGAATACAGCTTTCATATACTTCTACGTATTTTCCCTGGGCTGTAAAGCAACCTTTCTGAAAGCACTAACTTTGAACTCTGCGAAAGCAGTATGTTACGCAGTTCTGAAAACTAAGTTGAATACACCTTTCATTCACGTCTAAGTGTTTTTCCTGGGCTGAAAAGCAACTTTTATGAAAGCACTACATTGGAAATATGTGAATGCAGCTTGTTACCCAATTCTGAAATGTAAGTTGAACACAGCTTTCATTCAATTCTATATGTTTTCCTTGGGTGGAAAAACAACTTGTTGGAAAGCTATTGCTCAGAACTCTGAGAAATTTGTATGTTACACAGTTCTGAAAACGAAGTTCAATACAGCTTGCATTCACTTCTATGTGATTTCCCTGGGATGAAAAACATGTTTTTTGAAAGTACTAACTTGGAACTCTGCAAAACACTCTGTTACACAGTTCTGAAAACTAAGTTGAAAAATGCTTTTATTCACGTCAATGTGTTTTCCTTGGGCTGAAAAACATCTGTTTTGAAAGCACTAACATGGAACTCTGTGGAAGCTGTATGTTACACACTTTTGAAAACTATGTTGAATACAGCTTTCTTTCACTTCTGTGTGATTTCCCTGTGCTGAAAAAGAACTTTTTGGAAAGCTGTTACTTGGAACTCTGAGAAAGCAATACATTACACAGTTTTCAAAACTAACTTGAATACGGCTAAGATTCACCTCTATGTGTTTTCTCTGGGCTGGAAAACAACTTTTTTGAAAGCACTATGTTGGAACTCTGTGAAGGCTGTATGTTTCACTGTTATGAAAACTAAGTTAAATACAGCTTTCATTCACTTCTATGTATTTTCCCTCGTCTGAAAAACAACTTTTTGGAAAGCACTAACTTAACTTGGAAGTCTGTGAAAGCAGTATGTAACACAGTTAAGAAAACTAAGTTGAATACAGCTTTCATTAACTGCTATATGTTTTACCTGGCCTGAAAAAAAACTTTTTTGAAAGCACTAACTTGGAATTCTGTGAAAGGAGAACATTACACAGTTCTGAAAACAAAGATGTATACATCTTTCAATCACTTCTGTGAGTTTTCCCTTGGCTGAAAAACAACTTTTTGGAGAGATATTACTCAGAACTCTTGGAAAGCTGTATGTTACACAGTTCTGAAAACGAATTTGAATACAGCTTTCCTTTACTTCTATGTGTTTTCCCTGGTCTGAAATACAAGTTTTTTGTAAAGCACTGACTTGGAACTCAGCAAAAGCAGTATGTTGCACACTTCTGAAAACTAAGTTGAATACAGCTTTCATTCACCTCTACGTGTTTACCCTGAGCTGAAAAGCAACTCTTTTGAAAGCACTAACTTGGAACTCTGCAAAAGCAGTATGTTACCCAGTTCTGACAACTAAGTTGCACACAGATTTCATTCACTTCTATGTGTTTTTCCTGGGCTGAAAAACCTTTTTACTGAAAGCACTAACTTGGAACTCTGTGAAAGCAGTATGCTACTCAGTTCGAATTTGATTACAGCTTACATTCACTTCTATGTGCTTTCCCTGGGCTGAAATATAACTTTTTTGTAAAGCACTGTTTTGGAACTCAGTGAAAGCAGTATGTTACACACTTCTGAAAACTAAGTTGAATTCAGCTTTCATTAACCTGTACGTGTTTACCCTGGGCTGAAAAGCAACTCTTTTGAAAGCACTAACTTGGAACACTGCAAAAGCCGTATGTTACTCAGTTCTGAAAAATAAGTTGTATATACCTTTCAATCACTTCTATGTGTTTTCCCTAGGCAGAACAACAACTTTTTGAAGAGCTATTACTCGGAGCTCTGTGAAAGCAGTATGTTACACTGTTCTGAAAACTAAGTTGAATACAGCTTTCATTCACTTCTATGTGTTTTCCCTGGGCTGAAAAACAACTTTATGAAAACAGTAACTTGGAAATCTGCGAAAGCATTATGTTACACAGTTCTGAAAACTAATTTGAATACTGCTTACATTCATCTCAATGTGTTTTCCCTGGGGTGCAAAACAACTTTGTTGAAAGCACTAACTTGAAAGTCTGCAAAAGCATTATGTTACACACTTCTGAAAACTAAGTTGAATGCAGCTACATTCACTTCTATGTGCTTTCCCTGGGTTGAAAAAGAACTTTTTGGAAAGCGGTAACACAGAACTCTGCGAAAGCAGTATTTTACACAGTTCTGAAAAGTAAGTTGAATACCGCTTTCATTCCCTTCTATGTGTTTTCCCTGGGTTGAAAAACAACTTTTTTGAAAGCAGTAACTCTACACTCTGCGAAAGCAGTATGTTACACATTTCTGAAAACTAAGATGAGTACAGCTTTCATTCACTTATATCTGTTTTCCCTGGGCTGAAAAGCAACTTTATTGAAAGCACTAACTTGGAAATCTGTGAAAGCAGTATGTTACACAGTTCTGCAAACTAAGTTGAATACAGCTTAGATTCACTTCTATGTACTTTCCCTGGGCTGAAAAATAACTTTTTCAAAAGAGTTAACTTGGAAATCCTTGAGAGCACTATTTTACACAGTTCTGAAAATTAAGTTCAATACAGCTTTCATTCAATTCTAAGTGTTTTGCCTGGCCTGAAGAACCACTTTTTTGAAAGCACTACCTTTGAGCTGTGTGAAAGCATTATGTTACTGGGTTCTGAATAGTATGTGGTATACACCTCTCATTCACTTCTATGTGTTTTCCCTGGGCTGAAAAACAACTTTTTGGAAAGCTATTATCTGAGGTCTGTGAAAGCAGTATGTTACACTGTTCTGAAAACTAAGATTAGTACAACATTCATTCACTTCTAGGTGTTTTCCCTGGGCTGATGAAAAACTTTTTTGAAAGCACTATTTTGGAACTCTGTGAAAGCAGTATGTTACTCAGTTATGAAAATTAAGTTGCATACACCTTTCATTCGCTTCAATGTGTTTTCCCTGGGCTGAAAAACTACTTTTTGGAAAGGTATTACTCGGAGCTTTCCAAAAGCAATATGTTACACGGTTCTGAAAACGAAGTTGAATACAGGTTTTATTCACTTCTAAGTGTTTCCCTGGGTTGAAAAACAACTTTTTTGAAGCTATTGTCTTGGAAATCTGTGAAAGAAGTATGTTACACTGTTATGAAAACTAAGTTGAAAACAGCTTTCATGCACTTCTTTGTGTTTTCCCTGGACAGAAAACAACTTTTTTGAAAGCACTAACTTGGAACTCTACGAAAGCAATATATTACACAGTGCTTAAAATTAAGTTGAATACAGCTTTCATTCACTTCTTTGTGTTTTCCCTGGGCTGAAAAACAACTTTTCTGAAAGCAGCAACTTGTACCGCTGTGAAAGTTTTATGTGGCACAGTTCTGAAGACGAAGTTGAATACAGCTTTCATTCACCACAATGTGTTTTCCCTGGGCTGAAAAACAACTTTTTTGAAAGCAATAAATTGGTACTCTGCAAAAGCAGTATGTTACACAGTTCTGAGAACTAAGTTGAATACAGCTTTCTTTCCCTTCTAGATGTTTTCCCTGGTCTAAAAAATGACTTTTTTGAAAGCAGTAACTTGGAGTTCTGTGAAAGCAGTATGTTACTCAGTTCTGAAAATTAAGTTGTATACACCTTTCATTCACTTCTATGTGTTTTCCCTGGGCTGAAAAACAACTTTTTGGAAAGCTATTACTGGAGCTCTGCAGAAGGATTATGTCATACAGTGCTGAAAATGAAGTTGAATACAGCTTTCCATCACTTCTAAGTGTTTTCCCTGGGTAGAAAAATAAGTATTTTGAAGCCAGTGGTTTGGAAATCTGTGAAAGAAGTATGTTATACAGTTCTGAAAACTAAGTTGAATGCAGCTTTCATTCACTTCTATGTGTCTCGCCTGTGGTGAAAAACAACTTTTTTGAATGCACTATCTTGGAACTCGGCAGAAACAGCATTTTACACAGTTCTGAAAACGAAGATGTGTACAGCTTTCATTCACGTCTATGTGTTTTCCCTGGGGTGGGAAACAACTTTTTGGTAAGCTATTACTTGGAACTCTGCGATGGCAGTATGTTACACAGTTCTGAAAATGAATTTGAATACAGCGTTCATTCACTACTATGTGTTTTCCTGGGCTGAAAAACAAGTTTTTCCAAAGCACTATCTTGAATTCTGTGACAGCATTATATTACACAGTTCTGATAACTAAGTTGAATACACCTTTCAATCACTTCTATGTGCTTTCCCTGGCTTGAAAAAGAACTTTTTGGAAAGGTATAATGCGGAACTCTGCCAAAGCAGTATGTTACACAGTTCTGAAAACTAAGTTGAATACAGCTTTCATTCACATCTATGTGTTTTCCCTGGGGTGGAAAACAACTTTTTGGTAAGCTATTACTTGGAACTCTGTGAAGGCATTATGTTACACAATTCTGAAGATGAATTTCAATACAGCTTTCATTCACTACTATGTGTTTTCCCGGGGCTGAAAAACAACTTTTTTTCAAAGAACTATCTTGGAAATCTGCGACAGCTTTATGTTACACAGTTCCAAAAACTAAGTTGAATACAGCTTTCATTCACCTCATTGTGTTTACACTGGGCTGAAAAACAACCTTTTTGAAAGCACTAGGTTGGAACTCTGCAAAAGCATTTTGTTACACAGTGCTGAAAACTAACTTGAATGCAGCTTTCATTCTCTTCTATGTGTTTTCCCTGAGTCTGAAAAAGAACTTTTGGTAATGCTGTTACTCGGAACTCTGGGAAAGCAGTAAGTCACACATTTCTGAAAACTAAGTTGAATACTGCTTTCGTTCACTTCTGTCTGTTTTCCTTGGGCTGAAAAACAACTTTATTGAAGTACTGACTTGGAAATCTGAGAAAAAATGATGTAACACATTTCTGCAAACTAAGTTGAATGCAGCTTAGATTCACTTCTATGTGTGTTCCTTGGTCTGAAAAACCACTTTTTTTAAAGCACTAACTTCGAAATCTGTGAAAGCAGTACGTTACACAGTTCTGAAAATGACGATGAATACAGCTTTCATTCTCTTCTATGTGTTTTCCCTGGACTGAAAAAAAACTTTTTTGATACCAGTAATATGGACATCTGTGGAAGGATTATATTACACAGTTTTGAAAACTAAGTTGAATACAGCTTTCATTCACCTCAATTTGTTTTCCCTGGGCTGAAAACAACTTTTTTGAAAGCACTAACTTTAAACTCTGTGAAAGCAGTATGTTATGCAGTTCAGAAATATAAGTTGAATACAGCTTACTTTCAGATGTATGTGTTTTCCCTGGGATGAAAAACAACTTTTTAGAAAGCTGTTACTCGGAACTCTGTGAAAGTAGTATGTTATGCAGTTCTGAAAACTAAGTGGAATACAGGTTTCATTCACTTCTATCTGTTTTCCCTGTGCTGAAAAACAACTTTATTGAAAGAAGTAACTTGGAACTCTGTGAAAACACTATGTTACACAGTTCTGAAAACTAAGTTGAATACAGCTTCCATTCACTTCTAGAAGTTTTCCCTGGGCTGAAAAACAACATTTTTGAAAGTACTACCTTGGAATTCTGTGAAAGCCGTATGTTACTCAGTTCTGAAAAGTAAGTTGTATATACCTTCCATTCACTTCTGTGTTTTCCCTGGGTGAACAAAAACTTTTTGGACAACTATTCCTCAGAGCTCTGTGAAAGCAGTATGTTATACTGTTCTGAGAACAAAGTTGAATACATCTTTCCATCACTTCTAAGTGTTTTCCCTGAGATGGAAAACAACTTTTCTGAAAGCACTAACTTGGAGCTTTGCGAAAACAGTGTTTTGCACACTTCTGAAAATTAAGTTGAATACAGCTTTCATTCACTTCCATGTGTTTTCGCTCAGCTGAAAAACAACTTTTCAGAATGCTATTATTTGGAACTCTGCAAAAGCACTATGTTACATGGTTCTGAAAACGAAGATGAATAGAGCTTTCATTCACTTCTATGTGTTTTCTGTGGGCTGAAAAACAACTTTTTTGAAAGCACTACCTTGAAACTCTGCGAAAGCAGTATGTTACACCATTCTGAAAACTAAGTTGAATACAGCTTTCATTCACTTCTAAGTGTTTTCCCTGAGCTGAAAAACAACTTAAAAAGCATTATCTTGGATATCTGCAAAATCATTATGTTACACAGCTTGGAAAACTAAGTTGAATACCGCTTTCATTCACCTCAATGTGTTTTCCCTAGGGTGGAAAAAAACTTTTTTGAAAACACAAACTTGTAAATCTGTGAAAGGTGTATGTTACACAGTTCTGAATACTAAGTTGAATACAGCTTTCATTCACTTCTATGTGCTTTCCCTACGCTGAAAAAGAACTTTTTCAAAAGGTATAACATGGAATTCTGCAAAAGCAGTATGTTACACAGTTCTGAAAACAAACATGAATACAGGCTTCATTCCCTTCTATGTGTTTTCCCTGGGCTGAAAACACCTTTTTTGAAAGCAGTAACTCTTTACTCTGTGAAATCAGTATGTTACACAGTTCTGAAAACTAAGTTGTGTACAGATTTCATTCACTTCTATCTGTTTTCCCTGGGCTGAAAAACAACTTTGGGAGCAGTCACTTGGAACTCCGTGAAAGCAGTATGTAACACAGTTCTGAAAACTAAGTTGAATACAGCTTTCATTCACTTCAATGTGTTTTCCCTGGGCTGAAAAACAACTTTTTTGAAAGCACTAACTTGGAACTCTGCGAAAGCAGTAGGTTACACCGTTCTGAAAGCTAAGATGAATACAGCTTTCATTTGCTTCAAAGTATTTTCCCTGCACTGAAAAACAACTTTTTTCAAACCACTAAAGTGGAAATCTGTGAAAACCGTTTGTTACACTGTTCTGTATACTAAGTTAAATACAGCTTTCATTCACTTCTATGTGATTTCCCTGTGCTGAAAAACAATTTTTTGAAAGCAGTCTCTTGGAATTCTGCGAAAGCAGTATGTCACACAGTTCTGAAAACTCAGTGGAATTCAGCTTTCATTCACTTCTCTGTGTTTTCCCTGTGCTGAAAAACAACTTTTTTGAAAGCAGTCACGTGGAAGTCTGTGAAAACAGTATGTTACACAGTCCTGAAAATTAAGTTGGATACAGCTTTCATTCACTTCAATGTGTTTTCCCTGGACTGAGAAACAACTTTCTGAAAGCACTAACATGGAATTCTGTGAAACAGTATGCTGCACAGTTCTGAAAGCTAAGCTTAATACAGCTTTCATTCACTTCTATGTGTTTCCCTCAGCTGAAAAACATGTTTTTAGAAAGCACTAACTTGGAACTCTGTGATAACAGTATTTCACACAGTTCTGAATACTAAGTTGAATAGAGCATTCACTCCCTTTATGTGGTTTCCCTGTGCTGAAAAAACAACTGTTTTGAAAGCACTAACTTGGAACTCTGTGAAAGCCATATGTTACAGCGTTCTGAAAACTAAGTTGAATACACCTTTCATTCACTTCAATGTGTTTTCCCTGGAATGGAAGTAAACTTTTTGAAAGCATTAACATGGAATTCTGCGAAAGCAGTATGTTGCGCATTTCTGAAAACAAAGCTGAATACAGCTTTCATTCCCTTCTCTGTGTTTCCCTGAGCTGAAAAAGTTTTTTGAAAACTGTCACTTGGAACTCTGCAAAAGCAGTATGTTACACAGTTCTGAAAAGTAAGTTGAATACAACATTCATTCACTTCTGTGTGTTCTCCCTGGGCTGGAAATCAACTTTTTGGCACACACTTTCTTGGAGATCTGTGAAAGCAGTATGTTACACAGTTTTGAAAACTATGTTGAATACGGTGTTCATTCACTTCAAAGTGTTTCCCTGGGCTGAAAAATATAATTTGAAAACACTAACTTGGAACTCTGCGATTGCAGTATGTCACACAATTCTGAAAACTAAGTGGAACACAGCATTCATTCCCCTTATGTGTTTTCCCTGTGCTGAGAAACAACTTTTTGAAAGCAGTCAATTGGAACTTTGCCAAAGCAGTATGCTACGTAGCTCTGAAAATCAGTTTCAATACAGCTTTCATTCACTTCAATGTGTTTTTCCTGGACTGAAAAACAGCTTTTTGAATAGCACTAACATGGAACTCTGTGAAAGCAGTATGTTGCACACTTCTGAAAACTAAGCTGAATACACCTTTCATTGACTTTTATCTGATTCCCTGCTCTGAAAAACAACATTTTAGAAAGCAGTCACTTGGAACTCTGCCAAAGCACTGTGTTGCACAGTTCTGAAAACTAAGTTGAATACAGCATTCATTAAATTTATGTGTTTTCCCTGTGCTGAAAAACAACTTTTTGAAGGCAGTGACTTGGAACTCTGTGAAAGCACTATGTTACACAATTCTGAAAACTAAGTTGAATACAGCTTTCATTGACTTCTGTTTTTCCTTGGCTGAAAATCAGCTTTTTTGAAGGCACAAATTTGCAACACTGTGAAAGCAGTATGTTACATGTTTCTGAAAACTAAGCTGAATGCAGCTCTCATTTAGTTCTTTGTGTTTCTACTGGGCTGAAAAACATCATTTTGAAAGCAGTCACTTGGAACCCTGCAAAAGCAGTACATTACAGAATTCTGAAAACTAAGTTGAATACAGCTTTCATTCACTTGTATGTGATTTCCCTGGGCTGAAAAACAACTTTTTGAAAGCAGACACTTGGACATCTGTGAAAGCAGTATGTTCCGCAGTTCTGAAAACTAAGTTGAATATAGCTTTCATTCAGGTCTTTGTGTTTTCCTGGTGCTGAAAAACAGCTTTTCTGAAAGCACTAACTTGGAACTCTGAGAAAGCAGTAAGTTACACAATTCTGAAAACTAAGATGAATACAGCTTTCATTCACTTCTGTGTTTTCCCCGGGCTGAAAAACAACTTTTTTGAATGCTGTCACTTGGAACTCTGCAAAAGCACTATGATGCTCAGTTTTGAAAACTAAGTTTAATACAGCTTTCATTAAATTCTATGTACCTTTCTGGGCTGAAAAACACCTTTTTTAAAGCAGTCACTTGTATCTCTGTGAAAGCAGTATGTTACACAGTTCTGAAAACTAAGTTGAATACAGCTTTCATTCACGTATATGAGTTTTCCCTGGGCTAAAAAACAACCTTTTTGAAAGCAGTCCCTTGGAAATCTTCAAAAGCTGTATGTTACACAGTTCTGAAAACTAAGTTGTCTACATCATTCATTCGATACTATGTGTTTTCCCTGGGCTGAAAAACAACTTTTTTGCAAGCAGTCATGTGGAACTCCATGAAAATTGTATCTTGCACTGTCCTGAAAACTAAATTGGATACAGCTTTCATTGACTTCAAAGTGTTTTCCCTGAGCTCAAAAACAACTTTTTTCAAAGCAGTCACTTGGTACTCTGCGAAAGCAGTATGTTACACAGTTCTGAAAACTAAGTAGAATACAGCTTTCATTCACTTCAATGTGTTTTCCCTGGGCTGAAAAACAACTTTTTTGAAAGCACTAACTTGGAAATCTGCAAAAGCCATTTGTTACACAGTTATGAAAACTAAGTTGAATACAGCTTTCATTGACTTTGATGTGTTTTCCCTGTACTGAAAAACAACTTTTTGAAAGCACTAACATGGAATTCTGTTAAAGCCTTATGTTGCACAGCTCTGAAAACTAAGCTGAATAAAGCTTCCATTCACTTCTATGTGTTAACCTGGGCTGAAAAATTTTTTTGAAAGCGTTCACTTGGAACTCTGCAAAGGCTGTTTGTTACACAGTTCTGAAAACTAGGTTGAATACATCTTTCATTCACTTCATTGTGTTTTCCGTAGGCTGAAAGACACCTTTTTTGAAAGTAGTCACTTGGAACTCTGCAAAAGCTGTATGTTTCACACTACTGAAATCTAAGTTGAATACAACATTCATTCACTTCTGTGTGTTCTCCCTGGGCTGGAAATCAACTTTTTGGCATGCACTTTCTTGGACATCTGCGAAAGCAGCATGTTACACAGTTTTGAAAACTAAGTTGAATACAGCTTTCATTGATTGCAATGTGTTTTCCCTGGACTGAAAAACAACTTTTTGAAAGCACTAATGTGGAATTCTGTTAAAGCATTATGTTGCACAGGTCTGAAAACTAAGCTGAATAAAGCTTCCATTCACTTCTATGTGTTAACCTCGGCTGAAAAATTTTTTTGAAAGCGTTCACTTGGAACTCTTCAAAGGCCGTATGTTACACAGTTCTGAAAACTAGGTTGAATACATCTTTCATTCACTTCATTGTGTTTTCCGTAGGCTGAAAGACACCTTTTTTGAAAGTAGTCACTTGGAACTCTGCAAAAGCTGTATGTTTCACACTACTGAAATCTAAGTTGAATACAACATTCATTCACTTCTGTGTGTTCTCCCTGGGCTGGAAATCAACTTTTTGGCACGCACTTTCTTGGAGATCTGCGAAAGCAGCATGTTACACAGTTTTGAAAACTAAGTTGAATATGGCGTTCATTCACTTCAAAACATTTCCCTGGGCTGAAAAATATAATTTGAAAACACTAACTTGGAACTCTGTGATTGCAGTATGTCACACAGTTCTGAAAACTAAGTGGAATACAGCATTCACTCCCCTTATGTGTTTTCCCTGTGCTGAAAAACAACTTTTTGAAAGCATTCAATTGGAACTTTGCCAAAGCAGTATGCTACGCAGCTCTGAAAATTAGTTTCAATACAGCTTTCATTCACTTCAATGTGTTTTCCCTGGACTGAAAAACAGCTTTTTTGAAAACACTAGCATGGAACTCTGTGAAAGCAGTATGTTGAACAGTTCTGACAACTAAGCTGAACACAGCTTTCATTGACTTGCATGTGTTTTCCCTGAGCTGAAAAACAACTGTTTAGAAAGCAGTCACTTGGAACTCTGCAAAAGCAGTGTGCTACACAGTTCTGAAAACTAAGTTAAATACAGCATTCATTCAATTTATTTGTTTTCCCTGTGCTGAAAAACAAATTTTTGAAGGCAGTGACTTGGAACTCTGTGAAAGCAGTATGTTACACACTTCTGAAAACTAATTTGAATACAGCTTTCATTCACTTTTATCTGTTTCCCTTGGCTAAATATCAGCTTTTTTGAAAGCATAAAGTTGGAACTCTGCAAAAGCAGTATGTTACACAATTCTGAAAACTAATTTGAATACAGCTTTCATTCACTTCTATGTATTTTCCCTGGGCTGAAAAACAACTTTGGGTGCAGTCACTTGGAACTCTGTGAAAGCAGTATGTTACAGAGTTCTGAAAACTAAGTTGAATACAACTTTCATTCTCTTCTATGTGTTTTCCCTGGGGTGAAAAACAACATTTTGAAAACAGTCACCTGGAACTCTGTAAATGCCATATGTTACACAGTTCTGAAACCTAAGTTGAATACAGCTTTCATTCACTTTAACGTGTTTTCTCTGGGCTGAAAAACAACTTTTTTGAAAGCACTCACTTGGAATTCTGCAAAAGCAATATGTTACACAGTTCTGAAAACTAAGTGTAACTCAGCTTTGATTCTCATCTGTGTTCTCCCAGCACTGAAAATCAACTTTTTTGAAAGCAGTAACTTGGAGCTCTGCAAAAGCAGTATGTTACACAGTTCTGAAAACTAAGTTGAATACAGATTTCCTACACTTCCATGTGTTTTCCCTGCCCTGAAAGTCAACTTTTTTGAAAGGACTAACTTGGAGCTCTGTGAAAGCAGTATGTTACACAGTCCTGAAAACTAAGTTGAATACAGCTTTGATTCATTTCTAAGTGTTTCCCTGGGCTGAAAATCAACTTTTTGAAAGCAGTCACTTGGAACCCTGCAAAACCAGTATGTTACACAGTTCTGAAAGCTAAGTTGAACACAGCTCTCATTCACTACTATGTGTTTTCCCTGGGTGGAAAAACATCATTTTTGATAGCAATCACTTGGAACTCTGCAAAAGCAGTGATACAAAGTTCTTAAAACTAAGTTGAATAGAGCTTTCATAAAATTCTATGTGTTTTTCCTGGGCAGAAATACAACTTTTTTGAAAGCAGTCTCTTGGAACTCTGCGAAAGTATAATATTAGACATTTCTGAAATCTAGGTTGAATACCACTTTCATTCACTTCTGTGTGTTTTCCCTAGGCTGAAAACAGCCTTTTTAAAGGACTAACTTGGAACTGTGTGAAAGCAGTATGTTACACAGTTCTGAAAACTAAGTTAAATACAGCTTTCATTCACTTCAATGTGTCCTCCCTGGGCTGAAAAAGAAATTTTTTGAAAGCACTTACATGGAAATCTGTGAAAGACGTGTGTTACACAGTTGTGCACACTAAGTTGAATACGGCATTCATTCACTTCTATGAGTTTTCCCTGGGTTGAAAAACAACGGTTTGAAAGGAGTCACTTGGAATTCTGTGAAAACAGTATGTTATAGAGTTCTGAAAACTAAGTGAAATTCAGCTTTCATTCACTTCTATGTGTTTTCCCTGGGCTGAAAAACAGCTTATTTGAAACTACTCACTTGGCACACTGCGAAAGCAGTATGTTATACAGTTCTGAAAACTAAGTTGAATATAGCTTTCCTACACTTCAATGGGTTTTCCCTGCACTGAAAGAAAACTTTTTTGAAAGCATTATCTTGGAGTGCTGCGAAAGCAGTATTTTACACATTTCTGAAAGCTAAATTGAATGCATCTTTCAATGGCTTCTACGTGTTTTCCCTGGGATGACAAACAGCTTTTTGAAAGCAGTCACCTGGAACTCTGTGAAAGCAGCATGTTTCAGTGTTCTGGAAACTAAGTTGAGTACAGCTTTCCTTCACTTCTAAGTGTTTTCCCTGGGCTGGAATACAATATTTTTAAAGCAGTCACTTGGAGTTCTGCAAAAACAGTATGTTACACAGTTCTAAAATAAGTTGAATTCAACTTTCATTCACTTCTCTGTGTTTTCCCTGGGTGAAAAACACCTTTTTTGAAAGCACTAACTTGTAACTCTGTGACAGCAGTGTGTGACAGAGTTCTGAATACTAAGGTGAATACAGCATTCATTCCCTTTATGTATTTTCCGTGTGCTGAAAAGCAACTACTTTGACAGCACTTTCTTGGAATTCTGTGAAAGCCATTTGTTACACCGTTCTGAAAACTAAGATGAATACTGCTTTCATTCACTTCAATGAGTTTTCCCTGGACTGAAAAACAACTTTTTTGAAAGAACTAACATGGAATACTGCGAAAGCAGTATGTTGCACAGTTCTGAAAACTAAGCTGAATGCAGATTTCATTCATTTCTATGTGTTTCCCTGGGCTGAAAAACTTTTTTGAAAACTGTCACTTGGAACTCTGCAAAAGCAGTGTTACACAGTTCTGAAAAGTAAGTTGAATACAGGCTTCTGTCACTTCTATGTGTTTTCCCTGGGCTGAAAAGCAACTTTTTTGAAATTAGTCACTTGAAAATCTGCAAAAGCAGTATCTTACACAGTTCTGAAAACTAAGTGGAATACAGCTTTTATTCACTTCAATGTGTTTTCCCTGGGCTGAAAAACACCTTTTTTGAAAACAGTCCCTTGGAAATCTGCAAAATCTGTATGTTACATAGTTCTGAAAACTAAGTTGAATACAGCATTCATTCAATACTGTGAGTTTTCCCTGGGCTGAGAAACAGCTATTTGAAAGCAGGCACGTGGAACTCTGTGAAAATAGTATCTTACAGTGTCCTGAAAACTAAATTGGATACAGTTTTCATTCACTTCAAAGTGTTTTCCCTGGGCTCAAAAACAATTTTTTTGAAAGCAGTCCCTTGGAGCTCTCTGAAAGCAGAATGTTACACAGTTCTAAATACTATGTTGAATACAGCTTTCATTCACTTCAATGTGTTTTCTCTGGGCTGAAAAACAACTTTTTTGAAAGCACTAACTTGGAAATCTGTTAAAGCCATTTATTACACAGTTATGAAAACTAAATTGAATACAGCTTTCTTTGACTTCAATGTGTTTTCCCCGTACTGAAAACCAACTTTTTGAAAGCACTAACATGGAATTCTGTGAAAGCAGTATGTTGCACAGTTCTGAAAACTAAGCCGAATAAAGCTTTCATTCACTTCTATGTGTTTTCCTGGGCTCAAAAACTTTTTTGAAAGCAGTCACTTGAAACTCTGCAAAGGCGGTATGTTAGAAGGTTCTGAAAAATAAGTTCAATACAGCTTTCACTCACTTCAATGCATTTTCCATGGGCTGTAACACACCTTTTTGGAAAGTAGTCACTTGGAACTCTGCAAAAGCTGTATGTTACACAGTTCTGAAAACTAAGCTGAATACAGCTTTCATTCACTTCTTTGTGTTTTCCCTGGGCTGAAAAACAACTTTTTTGAAAGCAGTTACTTTGGATTCTGTGAAAGCAGTATGTTACATAGTTCTGAAATCTAAATTGAATACACTATTCGTTCACTTCTATGTTTTTCCCTGGACTGATATACAACTTTTTCTAAAGAATTCACTTGGAACTCTGTGAAACAATCATGCTATACACTTCTGAAAACTAAGTCGCATGCAGATTTCATTTACTTCTATGTGTTTTCCCTGGGCTGAAAAACAACTTTGGGAGCAGTCACTTGGAACTCTGTGAAAGCAGTATGTAACACAGTTCTGAAAACTTAGTTGAATACAGCTTTCATTCACTTCAATGTGTTTTCCCTGGCTGAGAAGCAACTTTTTTGAAAACAGTAACTTGGAACTCTATGAAAGCAGTAGGTTACACCGTTCTGAAAGCTAAGATGAATACACCTTTCATTCACTCCAATGTATTTTCCCTGGTCAGAAAAAGAACTTTTTTCAAAGCACTAACATGGAAATCTGTGAAAACCGTTTGTTACACCGTTCTGTATACTAAGTTGAATACAGCTTTCATTCACTTCTATGTGTTTTCCCTTTGCTGGAAAACAACTTTCTGAAAGCAGTCTCTTGGAATTCTGTGAAAGCAGTATGTTACACAGTTCTGAAAACTCAGTGGAATTCAGATTTCATTCACTTCAATGTGTTTTCCCTGGGCTGAAAAACAACTTTTTTGAAAGCACTAACTTGGAACTCTGCGAAAGCCATTTGTTACAGCGTTCTGAAAATTAAGTTGGATACAGATTTCATTCACTTCTATGTGTTTTCCCTGGACTGAGAAACAACTTTTTTGAAAGCACTAACATGGAATTCTGTGAAACAGTATGCTGCACAGTTCTGAAAGGTAAGCTGAATACATCTTTCATTAACTTCTATGTGTTTCCCTGGGCTGAAAAACATCTTTTTAGAAAGCACTAACTTGGAAATCTGTGATAACAGTATGTCACACAGTTCTGAAAACTAAGCTGAATACAGATTTCATTCACTTCTATGGGTTCCCTGGGCTGAAAATCAACTTTATAGAAAGCACTCTATTGGAACTCTGCAAAATCTGTATGTAACACAGTTCTGAAAAATACGTTGAATACAGATTTCATTCATTTCTATGTGGTTCCCTGGGATGAAAAACAACTTTTTTGAAAGCGGTCACTTGTTACTCTGCAAAGCAGTGTGTTTCACAGCTCTGAAAACTGAGTTGAATACAGCTTTCATTCACTTCTATGTGTTTTCCCTGGGCTGAAAATTAACTTTTTTGAAAGCACTATCTTGGAACTCTGTGAAAGCAGTATGTTACACAGTTCTGAAAACTAAGTTGAATACAGCTTTCATTCACTTCTATGTGATTTCCCTGGGCTGAAAAACAACTTTTTTGAAAGCACTAACTTGGAACTCTGCAAAAGCAGTATGCTACACAGTTTTGAAAACTCAGTTGATTACAGCTTTCATTCATTTCTAAATGTTTTCCCAGGGATGAAATATAACTTTATTGAAAGCAGTCACTTGGAACTCTGCAAAGGCAGTATGTTACACAGCTCTGAAAATTAAGTTGAATACAGGTTTCATTCACTTCTACGTGTTTTCCCTGTGCTGAAAAACATCTTTTATGAAAGCACACACTTGTAACTCTACGAAAGCAGTACGTTACACAGATCTGAAATCTAAGTGGAATACAGCTCTCATTCTCTTCTATATGTTTTCCCAGGGCTGAAAAACAACTTCTTTGAAAGCAGTCATTTGGAAATCTGTGAAAGCAGTATGTTACACAGTTCTGAAAACTGAGTTGGATACAGCTTTCATTCACCTCTACGTGTTTTTCCTAGGCTGAAAAACAACTTTTTTGAAAGCACTCACTTGGAACTCTGCGAAAGCAGTATGTTACAGAGTTCTGAAACCGAAGTTGAATATAGCTTTCATTCCCTTCTTTCTGGTTTCCCTGGGCTGAAACACAATTTTTATGAATGCAGCCACCTGGAAATCTGTGAAAGCGGTATGTTACACAGTTTTGAAAACTAAGATGAATACAGCTTTCATATACTTCTATGGGTATGCCCTGGGATGAAAAACAACTTTACTGAAAGCAGCCACTTGGAACTCTGCAAACACAGTATGTCACACACCTCTCAATCCTAAGATGAATACAGCTTGCATTCACTTATATGTGTTTTCCCTGGGCTGAAAATCAACTTTTTTGAAAGCAGTCACTTGGAAATCTGCAAAAGCAGTATGTTACACAGTTCTGAAAACTAAGTTGAACACAGCTTTCATTCAATTCTATGTGTTTTCCCTGGCCTGAAAATCAACTTTCAAGAAAGCACTAATTGGAACTCTGCTAGAGCACTATGTTACACAGTTCTGAAAACCAAGTTGAATATAGCATTGATTCACTTCTATGTGTTTTCCCTGGGCTGAAAAACAACTTTTTTGAAAGCAGTCACTTGGAACTCTGTGAAAGCAGTATGTTACACAGTTCTGAATACTAAGTTGAATACAGCTTTCATTCTCTTGTATGTTTTTTCCCTCGGATGAAAAACAACTTTTTTGAAACCAGTCACTTCAAACTCTGCAAAAGCAGTGTGTTACACACTTCTGAAAACAAAGTTGAATATAACTTTCATTCACTTCTATGTGTTTTCCCTGGGCTGAAAAACATTTTTCTGAAAGCTATAACTTGGAACTCTGTGAAAGCCGTCTGTTACACAGTTTTTAAAAGTGAGTTGAATACAGCTTACATTCACCTCTATTTGTTTACCCTAGGCTGAGAAACAGCTTTTTTGAAAGCAGTCACTTGGAACTCTGTGAAAGCAGTATATTACACAATTCTGAAACCGAAGTTGCATACTGCTTTCATTCCCTTCAATGTGGTTTCCGTGGGGTGAAACACAACTTTCTTGAAAGCAGTCACTTGGAAATCTGTGAAAGCAGTATGTTACACATTTCTGAAAACTAAGTTGAATACAGCTTTCCTATATTTGTATGTGTATTCCCTGGGCTGAAAAACACCCTTTTTGAAAGCAGTCAATTGGAACCCTTTGAAAGCAGTATGTTGCACAGTTCTGAACACTAAGTTGAATACAGCTTTTTTTTGGACTTCTATGGGTTTTCCCTGGGCTGAAAATCAACTGTTTTGAAAGCAGTCACTTGGAATACTGTGAAAGCAGTATGCTACACAGTTCTGGAAACTAAGTTGAATACAGCTTTCATTCACTTCATGTGCTTTCCCTGAGCTGAAAAACAAATTTTTTAAAGCAGTCAGTTGGAACTCTTCAAATGGAGTATGTTACACAGTCTGAAATCTAAGTTGAATACAGCTTTATTTCACTTCATGTGTTTTCTGTGGGATGAAAAACAACTTTTTTGAAAGCAGTCACTTGGAAATCTCCGAAAGCACTATGTTACACAGTTCTGAAAACTAAGTTGAATACCGCTTTCTTTCACTGCAAGGTGTTTTCCATAGGGTGAAAAACTTTTTTGAAAGCACTAACTTGGAACTCTGTGAAAGCTGTCTGTTGCACAATTCTGAAAACAAAGCTGAATAGAGCTTTCTTTCACTTCTAGGTGTTTTCCCTGGGCTGAAAAACAGCTTTTTTTGAACACAGTAACTAGGAACTCTGCGAAAACAGTATGTTACACAGTTCTGAACACTAAGTTGAATACAGCTTTCATTTACGTCTATGTGTTCTCTCTGGGCTGAAAATCAACTTTCATGAAAGCAGTCACTTGGAACTCTGCGAAAACAGTATGTTACACAGTTCTGAACACTAAGTTCAATACAGCTTTCTTTCACCACAATGTGTTTTCCCTGGACTGAAAATCAACTTTTTTGAAAGCAATAATTTGGAACTCTCTGAACCCCGTCTGTTGCACAGTTCTGAAAACAATGCTGAGTACAGCTTTCATTCACTTCTATGTATTTTCCCTGGGCTGAAAATCAACTTTATGGAAAGCACTAACTTGGAACTGTGTGAAAGCAGTATGTTACACAGTTCTGAAAACTAAGTGGAATACCGCTTTCTTTCACTACAAGGTGCTTTGAATGGGCTGAAAAACTTTTTTGAAAGTACTAACCTGGAACTCTGTGAAAGCCGTCTGTTGCACAGTTCTGAAAACAAAGCTGAATAGACCCTTCATTCACTTGTAGGTGTTTTCCCTGGGCTGAAAAACAACTTTTTTGAAAGTAGTCACTTGGAACTCTGTGAAAGCAGTATGTTGCACAGTTCTGAAAACAAAGTTGAATACCACTTTCATTCACTTCTTTGTGTTTTCCCTGGGCTGAAAAACAACGTTTATGGAAGCAGTCACTTGGAACTCTGTGAAAGCAGTATGTTACACAGATCTGAAAACTAAGTTGAACCCAGATTTCATTCACTTCTATGTGTTTTCCCTGGGATGAAAATCAACTTTTTTGAAAGCACTAACTTTGAAGTCTGTGAAAGCACTGTTTCACCGTTCCAAAAACTAAGTTGAATACAGCATTCATTCACTTCTATCTGATTTCCCGGGGCTGCATATCATGTTTTTTTGAAAGCACTATCTTGGAAATCTGCGAAAGCAGTATGTTGCACAGTTCTGAAAACTAAGTTGAATACAGCATTCATTCACTTCTATGGGTTTTCCTTGGGCTTAAAAACAACTTTTTTGAAAGCCGTCACTTGGATCTCTGTGAATGCAGTATGTTACAAAGTTCTGAATACTAAGAGGAATACAGCTTCCAATCACTTCTATTTGTTTTCCCTGGGATGAAAAACAACTTTATAGAAAGCTGTCACTTGGAACTCTGCAAAAGCAGTATGTTACACAACTCTGAAAACTAAGTTGAATATAGCTTTCTTTCTCTACAATGTGTTCTCCCAGGGCTGAAAGTCTTTTTCCAAAAGAATAACTTGAAACTCTGCGAAACCTGTCTGTTACACAGCTCTGAAAACAAAGTTCAATAGAGCTTTCATTGACTTCTAGGTGTTTTCCCTGGGATGAAACACAACTTTATTAAAGCAGACACTTGGAACTCTGCAAAAGCAGTGTGTTACACAGCTCTGAAAACTAAGTTGAATACACCTTTCATTCACTTCTATGTGTTTCCCTGTGCTGAAAAACATCTTTTTTGAAAGCGGTCTCTTGGAACTCTATGAAAGGATTATGTTGCACAGATCTGAAATCTAAGTGGAATACAGCTTTCATTCTCTTCTGTGTGTTTTCCCTGGGCTGAAAAACAACTTTTTGGAAGCAGTCATTTGGAACTCTGTGAAAGTAGTATGTTACACAGTTTTGAAAATTGAATTGAATACAGCTTACATTCACCTCTCTGTGTTTTCTCTAGGCTGAAAAACAGCTTTTTTGAAAGCCATCACTTGGAACTCTGCGAAAGCAGTATGTTACACAGTTCTGAAACCAAAGTTCCATACAGTTTTCATTCCCTTCAATGTGGTATATGTGGGGTGAAACACAACTTTCTTGAAAGCAGTCACTTGGAAATCTGCAAAAGCAGTATGTTACACAGTTCTGAAAACTAAGCTGAATACCGCTTTCTTTCACTGCAAGGTGTTTTCCATGTGGTGAAAAACTTCTTTGAAAACACTAACTTGGAATTCTGTGGAAGCTCTCTCTTCCACAGTTCTGAAAACAAAGGTGAATAGAGCTTTCTTTCACTTCTAGATGTTTTCTCTGGGCTGAAAAACAGCTTTTTTGAACGCAGTAACTAGGAACTCTGAGAAAACAGTATGTTACACAGTTACAAACACTAAGTTGAATACAGCTGTCTTTCACTTGTATGTGTTCTCCCTGGGCTGAAAATCAATTTTTATGAAAGCAGTCACTTGGAACTCTGCGAAAACAGTATGTTACACAGTTCTGAACACTAAGTTCAATACAGCTTTCTTTCACAACAATGTGTTTTCCCTGGACTGAAAATCAACTTTTTTGAAAGTAATAATTTGGAACTCTTTGAACCCCGTCTCTTACACAGTTCTGAAAACAATGTTGAGTACAGCTTACATTCACTTCTATGTGTTTTCCCAGGGCTGAAAATCAACTTTATGGAAAGCACTAACTTGGAACTGTGCGAAAACAGTATGTAACGCAGTTCTGAAATCTAAGTAGAATACAGCTTTCCTTCAGTTCTATGGGTTTTCTCTGGGCAGAAAATCAAGTTTTTTGAAAGCAGTCACTTGGAACTCTGTGAAAGCGTTATGTTACACAGTCTGAAAACTCTGTTGAATACTTCTTTCTTTCACTCCTATGCATTTTTCCTGGCCTGAAAACCAACCTTTTCGAAAGCAGTCACGTGGGACTCTGCGAAAACAGTATGTTACACAGTTCTGAAAACTAAGTTGAATACAGCTTTCATTGACTTCCATGTGTCTTCCGTGGGCTGAGAAACGACTTTTTTGAAAGCAGTCACGTGGGACTCTGCGAAAACAGTATGTTACACAGTTCTGAAAACTAAGTTGAATTCACCTTTCATTCTTTTCTTTCTGTTTTCCCTGGGCTGAAAAACAACTCCTTTGAAAGAGCTCACTTTGAATTCCGTGAAAACAGTATGTTACACAGTTCTAAAAACTCAGTTGAATACAGCTTTCCTTCACTACTATGTGTTTTCCCTGGAATGAAAAATAACCTTTTTGAAAGCAGTCACTTGGAATTCTGTGAAAGCAGTGGTTACTTTGTTCTGAAAACTTAGTTGAGTACAGCTTCCATTGACTTCCATGTGTTTACCCTGGGCCAAAATATAACCTTTTTGAAAGCAGTCACTTGGAACACTTCAAAACCAATATGTTACACTGTTCTGAAAACTAAGTTGAATACAGCCTTCTTTCACTTCTATGTGTTCTCCCTGGGCTGAAAAACAACCTCTTGGAAAGCAGACACTTGGAACTCTGCAAAAGTAGCATGTTACACATTTCTGAACACTAACTTGATTACAGTGTTCATTCACAATGATGTGTTTTCCCTGGGCTGAAAAACTTTTTTTGAAACCAATAACTTGGAACTCTGTGAAAGCCGTGTGTTACACAGTTCTGAAACAAAGATGAATACAGCCTTCATTCACATCTATGTGTTTTCCCTGGGCTGAAAATCAGCTTTTCTCAAAGCACTAACTTGGAACACTGCAAAAGTAGAATGTTACACAGTTCTGAAAGCTAAGTTGAGTACAGCTTTCATTCACTTCTATTGGTTTTCCCTGGTCTAAAAATCAACTTTATTGGAAGCACTATATAGGAACTTTGTGAAAACAGTATGTAACACAGTTCTGAAAACTAAGCTGAATACAGCTTTCATTCACTTCTACAGGTTTTCCATGGGATGAAAAATAACTTCTTTAAAAGCAGTCATTTGGAACTCTGTGAAAGCAGTATGTTACACAGTTTTGAAAAGTGAGTAGAATACAGCTTACATTCACCTCTATGTGCTTTCCCTAGGCTGAAAAAAAGCTTTTTAGAAAGCAATCACTTGGAACTCTGTGAAAGCAGTATGTTACACAGTTCTGAAACTGAAGTTTCATACAGTTTCATTCCCTTCAATGTGGTATCTGTGGGGTGAAACACAACTTTCTTGAAAGCAGTCACTTGGAACTCTTCGAAAGCAGTATGTTACACAGTTCTGAAAACTTAGTTGAATACAGCTTTCTTTCACTTCTATGTGCTCCCCCTGTGCTGAAAAACAACTTTTGTGAAAGCAGTCATTTGGAACACTGCGGAAGCAGTATGTTACACAGTTCTGAACACTAAGTTGAATACAGCTTTCTTTCACAACAATGTGTTTTCCTTGGGCTGAAAATCAACTGTGTTGAAAGCAATAACTTGGAACTCGCTGAAACCCGTGTGTTACGCAGTTCTGAAAACAAAGTTGAATAGAGTTTTCATTCACTTCTTGGTGTTTTCCCTGGGCTGAAAAACAGCTTTTTTGAAAGCAGTAACTAGGAACTTTGTGAAAGCAGTATGTTGCACAGTTCTGAAAACTAAATTGAACAGAGCTTTCATTCACTTCTATCTGTTTTCCCTGGGCTGAAAAACAACACCTATGAAAGCAGTCACTTGGAACTCTGCGAAAGCAGTATGTTACACAGATATGAAAACTAAGTTGAATACAGCTTTCGTTCATTTGTATGTATTTTCCCTGTGCTGAAAATCAACTTTTTTGAAAGCAGTAACTTGGAAATCTGTGAAAGCACAGTGTTACACCGTTCTGAAAACTAAGTTGAATACAGCATTCATTCACTTTTATGTGATTTCCTGGGGCTGAAAATCAACTTTTTTGAAAGCACTATCTTGGAACTCTAAGAAAGGAGTATGTTACACAGTTCTGAATACTAAGTTGAATACCGCTTTCCTTCACTTCTATGTGTTTCCGCAGGAATGAAAAACAACTTTATTGAAAGCTGTCACTTGGAACTCTGCAAAAGCTGTATATTACACAGCTCTGAAAACTAACTTGCATACAGCTTTCTTTCTCAACAATGTGTTTTCCCTGGGCTGAAAATTTTTTTGAAAGGACTAACTTGGAACTTTTTGAAAGTTGTCTGTTACACGGCTCTGAAAACAAAGTTGAATAGGCTTTCATTCACTTCTAGGCATTTTCCCTGGGCTGAAAAACAATTTTTTTGAAAGCAGTCTCTTGAAATTCTGCAAAAGCAGTATGTTGCACAGTTCTGAAAACTAAGTGCAATATAGCTTTCATTCATTACTGTGTGTTTTCCTTAGGCTGAAAAACAATTTTTTTAAAAGCAGTCACTTGGAACTCTGCAAAAGCAGTATGTTACACAGATCTGAAAACTAAGATGAATACAGCTTTCATTCACTTCTATGTGTTTTCCCTAGGCTGAAAAGCAACTTTCTGAAAGCAGTCGCTTGGAACTCTGTGAAATCTGTAAGTTACACAGTTCTGAAACCTAACTTGAATACAGCTTTCATTCCCTTAAAGGTGTTTTCCCTTGGCTGAAACACAACTTTTTTGACAGCCGTTATTTGGACATCTGCGAAAGCAGTATGTTACACAGTTCTGAAAACGAAGTTGAATACAGGTTTCTTATACTTCTATGTGACTTCCCTGGGCTGAAAAAAAACCTTTTTTGAAAGCAGTCACTTGGAACTCTGTGAAAGCACTATGTTACTCATTTCTGAAAACTTATTTGAATACAGCTTTCATTCACTACTATGTGTTTTCCGTGGAATGAATAACAACCTTTTTGAAAGCAGTCACTTGGAATTCTGTGAAAGCAGCATGTTACATTGTTCTGAATACTAAGTTGATTACAGCTTCCATTCACTTCTATGTGTTTACCCTGGACCGAAAAATAACCTTTTTGAAAGCAGTCAATTGGAACACTTCAAAAGCAGTACGTTACACTGTTCTGAAAAATAAGTTGAATACAGCCTTCTTTCACTTCTATGTGTTCTCCCTGGGCTGAAAAACAACCTCTTGGAAAGCAGACACTTGGAACTCTGCAAAAGCAGCATGTTACACACTTCTGAACACTAACTTGATTACAGCATTCTTTCACAACGATGTGTTTTCCCTGAGCTGAAAAACATTTTTTGAAACCAAAAACTTGGAAATCTGTGAAAGCCATGTGTTACACAGTTCTGAAAACAAAGATGAATACAGTCTTCATTCACTTCTATGTGTTTTCCCTGTGCTGAAAAACAACTTTTTTGAAAGCAGGCACTTGGAACTCTGTGAAAGTATTATGTTACACAGTTCTCAAAACTAGCTTGAATAAAGCTTTCTTTCACTTGTATGAGTTTTTCCTGGGATGAAAAACAACTTTATTGAAAGCAGTCACTTGGAACTCTGCAAAAGCAGTATGTCACACAGCTCTGAATACTAAGATGAATACAGCTTGCATTCACTTCTGTGTGTTTTTCCTGGGCTGAAAAACAACTTTTTTTGAAAGCAGTCACTTGGAAATCTGCGAAACAGTATGTTACACAGTTCTGAAAACTAAGTTGAATACAGCTTTCATTCAATTCTATGTGTTTTCCCTGGCCTGAAAATCAACTTTTTTGAAAGCACTAATTGGAACTCTGCTAGAGCACTACGTTACACAGCTCTGAAAACTAAGTTGAATACAGCATTGATTCACTTCTATGTGTTTTCCTTGGGCTTAAAAATACCTTTTTTGAAAGCAGTCACTTGGAACTCTGTGAAAGCAGCATGTTATACAGTTCTGAATACTAAGTTGAATACAGCTTTCATCCTCTTCTATGTGTCTTCCCTGGGCAGAAAAACAACTTTTTTGAAACCAGTCACTTTGAACTCTTCAAAAGCAGTATGTTACACATCTCTGAAAACAAAGTTGAATATAACTTTCATTCACTTCTAAGTGTTTTCACTGGGCTGAAAAACATTTTTTTTTGTAAGCAATCACTTGGAACTCTGCAAAAGCAGTATGTTACACAATTCTGAAAACTAAGATGAATACAGCTTTCATCCTCTTCTATGTGTCTTCCCTGGGCAGAAAAACAACTTTTTTGAAAGAGCACACTTGGAATTCTATGAAAGCAGTATGTTACACAGTTCTGAAAACTAAGTTGAACACAGCTTTCATTTGCTTCTATGTGCTTTCCCTGGGCTGGAAAACAAGTTTTTTGAAAACAATCCCTTGGAAACCTTGGAGAGCAGTATGTTACACATTTCTGAAACCTAAGTTGAATACAGCTTTCATTCACTTGTATGTGTTTTTCCTGGGCTGAAACACAACTATTTTGAAAGCAGTCACTTGGAAATTGGCAAAAGCAGTTTGTTACACAGTTCTGAAAACTAAGTTCAATAACAGCTTTCATATACTTCTATGTGTTTTCCATGTGCTGAAAAACATCTTTTTTGAAAGTAGTCACTAGGAACTGTGTGAAAGCACTATGTTACACAGTTCTGAAAAATAAGTTGAATACAGCTTTCATTCACTTCTCCGTGTTTTCCCTGGGACAGAAAACATCCTTTTTGAAAGCAGTCTCCTGGAAGTGTGGGAAAGGTCTAAGTTACACATTTCTCAAATCTAAGTTGAATACAGCTTTCAATCACGTGTATCTGTTTTCCCTGGGCTGAAAAACTACCTTTTGAAAGCAGTCACTTGGAACTCTGCAAAAGCAGTATTTTACAGAGTTCAGAAAACTAAGTTCAATGTAGCTTTCATTCACTTCTACGTGTTTTCCCTGGCCTGAAAAACAACTTTTTTGAAAGCACTATCTTGGATCTCTGCAAAACCGTATGTTACACAGTTCTGAAAACTTAGTTGAGTACAGCTTTCTTTCACTACAATGTGTTTTCCCTGAGCTGAAAACCTTTTCTGAAAGCAGAAACTTGGTTCTCTGTGAAAGCTGTCTGCTGCACAGTTCTGAAAACAAAGTTCTATAGAGCTTTCATTCACTTCTAGGTGTTTTCCCTGGGCTGAAAAACAATTTTTTTTTTTACAGTAGTTACTTGGAACTCTGCAAAAGCAGTATGTTTCACGGTTCTGAAAACTAAGTTGAATGCAGCTTTCATTCACTTTTATCTGTTTTCTCTGTGCTGAAAAACAATGTTTATGAAAGCAGTCAGTTGGAACTCTGCGAAAGAAGTATGTTACACAGATCTGAAAACTAAGTTGAATACACCTTTCATTCACTTGTATGTGTTTTCCCTGGGCTGAAAATCAACTTTTTTTGAAAGCAGTAACTTGGAAAACTGTGAAAGCACTATGTTACACAGTTCTGAATACTAAGTTGAATACTGCTTTCCTTCACTTCTATGTGTTTACCCGGGAATGAAAAACAAGTTTATTGAAAGCAGTCACTTGGAACTCTGCAAAAGCTGTATGTTACACAGCTCTGAAAGCTAAGTTGAATACAGCTTTCTTTCTCTACATTGTGTTTTCCCTAGGCTGAAAATTTTTTTGAAAGTACTAACTTGGAACTCTCTGAAAGCTGTTTGTTACACAGCTCTGAAAACGAAGTTGGATAGAGCTTTCATTCACTTCTAGGCATTTTCCCTGGGCTGGAAAACAATTTTGTTGAAAGCAGTCACTTGAAATTCTGCTAAAGCTGTATGTTGCACAGTTCTGACAACTAAGTGGAATACAGCTTTCATTCATTCCTATGTGTTTTCCCTGGGCTGAAAAACAACTTGTTTGAAAGCAGCCACTTGGAATTCTGCAAAAGAAGTATGTTACACAGATCTGAAAACTAAGTTGAATGCAGCTTTCATTCACTTCTATGTGTTTTCCCTGGGCTGAAAATCAACTTTTTTGAAAGCAGTAACTTGGAATTCTGCAAAAGCAGTATGTTACACAGTTCTGGAAACTAAGTTGAATACACCTTTCATTCACTTCCATGTGTTTTCCCTGAGCTGAAAAAGAACTTTGTTTAAAGCAGTCAGTTGGATCTCTTCGAATGGAGTATGTTACACAGTCTGAAATCTCAGTTGAATACAGCTTTCTTTCACTTCATGTGTTTTCTGTGGGATGAAAAACACCTTTTTGAAAGCAGTCACTTGGAAATCTCAGAAAGCACTATCTTACACAGTTCTGAAAACTTAGTTGGATACCGCTTTCTTTCACTGCAAGGTGTTTTCCATGGGGTGAAAAACGTTTTTGAAAGCACTAACTTGGAACCCTGTGACAGCTGTCTGTTGCACAGTTCTGAAAACAAAGCTGAATAGAGCTTTCTTTCACTTCTAGGTGTTTGCCCCGGGCTGAAAAACAGCTTTTTTCAAAGCAGTAACTAGGAACTCTGTGAAAGCAGTATGTTGCACAGTTCTGAACTCTAAGTTGAATACAGCATGCTTTCAATTCTATGTGTTCTCCCTGGACTGAAAAACAACTTTTTTGAAAGCAGTGTCTTGGAAATCTGCAAAAGCAGTATGTTACATACTTCTGAAAATGAAGTTTAATAAAGCTTTCATTCACATCTATGTGCTTTCCCTGGGCAGAAAAAACAACTTTTTTGAAAGCAGTCACTTGGAATTCTGCGAAAGCAGTATGTTACACAGTTCTGAACACTAAGCTGAATACAGCTTTCTTTCACAACAATGTGTTTTCCCTGGGCTGAAGACCTTTTTTGAAAGAAATAACTTGGAACTCTGTGAAAGCCGTCTGTTACATAGTTTTGAAAAGAGAGTTGAATACAGTTTACATTCACCTCTATTTGTTTTCCCTAGGCTGAGAAATAACTTTTTTGAAAGCAATCACTTGGAACTCTGTCAAAGCAGTATGTTACACAGTTCTGAAACCGAAGTTGCATAGAGCTTTCATTCCATTCAATGTTGTTTCCGTGGGGTGAAGCACAACTTTCTTGAAAGCAGTCACTGGGAAATCTGTGAAAGCAGTATCTTACACTGTTCTGAAAACAAAGTTGAATACAGCTTTCATATACTTGTATGTGTATTCCCTGGGCTGAAAAACACCTTTTTTGAAAGCACTAACTTCGAACTCTGTGAAAGCAGTATGTTACACAGTTCTGAAAACTAAGTTGAATACAGCTTTTATTCACTGCTATGTGTTTTCCCTGGGCTGAAAATCAACTTTTTTGAAAGCAGTCACTTGGAATACTGTGAAAGCAGTATGCTACACAGTTCTGGAAGCTAAGTTGAATACAGCTTTCATTCACTTCCATGTGTTTTCCCTGAGCTGAAAAACAACTTTTTTTAAAGCAGTCAGTTGGAACTCTTCGAATAGAGTATGTTACACAGTTCTGAAAACTAAGTTGAATACTGATTTCTTTCACTGTAAGGTGTATTCCATAGGGTGAAAAACTTTTTTTGAAAGCACTAACTTGGAACTCTGTGAAAGCTGTCTGTTGCACAGTTCTGAAAACAAAGCTGAATAGAGCTTTCTTTCACTTCTAGGTGCTTTCCCTGGGCTGAAAAACAGCTTTTTTGAAAGCAGTAACTAGGAACTCTGCGAAAACATTATGTTACACAGTTCTGAACATTAAGTTGAATACAGCTTTCTTTCACTTCTATGTGTTCTCCTTGGGCTGAAAATCATCTTTTATGAAAGCAGTCACTTGGAACTCCGTGAAAACAGTATGTTACACAGTTCTGAACCCTACTTTCAATACAGCTTTCTTTCACAACAATGTGTCTTCCCTGGACTGAAAATCAACTTTTTTGAAAGCAATAACTTGGAACTCTTTGAACCCTGTCTGTTACACAGTTCTGAAAATAATGCTGAATACAGCTTTCATTCACTTCTATCTCCTTTCCCTGGGCTGAAAATCAACTTTATTGAAAGCACTAACTTGGGACTGTGAGAAAGCAGTATGTTACACAGCTCTGAAAACTACGTTGAATACAGTTTTCATTCACTTCTATGTGTTTTCCCGTGGCTGAAAAACAACTTTTTTGAAAGCAGTCACTTGGAACTCTTCGAAAGCAGTATGTTACACAGCTCTGAAAACTAAGTTGAATACAGCTTTCATTCACTTCCATGTGTTTTCCCTGGTCTAAAAAAATCTGTTTTCAAAGCAGTCACTTGGAACTCTGCAAAAGCAGTATGTTACACAGTTCTGAAAAGAAAGTGAAATACCACTTTCTTTCACTAAAATGTGTTTTCCCGGGGCTGAAAAACTTTTTTGAAATCACTAACTTGGAACTCTGTGTAAGCTATCTGTTGCACAGTTCTGACAACAAAGTTGAACAGAGTTTTCATTCACTTCTAGGTGTTTTCCCTGGGCTGAAAGATAGCTTTTTTGAAAGCAGTAACTAGGAACTCTGCAAAAGCAGTATGTTGCACAGTTCTGAAAACTAAGTTGGATACAGCTTTTGTTCACTTCTATCTGTTTTCCCTGGGCTGAAAAACAACATCTATGAAAGCAGTCACTTGGAACTCTGTGAAAGCATTATGTTACACAGTTCTGAACCCTAAGTTCAATACTGCTTTCTTTCACAACAATGTGTTTTCCCTGGACTGAAAATCAACTTTTTCAAAGCAATAACTTGGAACTCTTTGAAGTCTGTCTGTTACACAGTTCTGAAAACAATGCTGAGTACAGCTTTCATTCACTTCTATGCGTTTTCCTTGGGTTGAAAATCAACTTTATTGAAAGCACTAACTTGGAACTGTGCGAAAGCAGTATGTTACACAGTTCTGAAAACTAAGTGGAATACCTTTTTCTTTCACTACAATGTGCTTTAAATGGGCTGAAAAACTTTCTTGAAAGCACTAACCTGGAACTCTGTGAAAGCTGTCTGTTGCACAGTTCTGAAAACAAAGCTGAATAGACCTTTCATTCACTTGTAGGTATTTTCCCTGGGCTGAAAAACAACTTTTTTGAAAGCACTAACTTCGAACTCTGTGAAAGCAGTATGTTACACGGTTCTGAAAACTAAGTTCAATACAGCTTTCTTTCACTTCTATGTGTTCCCCCTGGCCTGAAAAACAACTTTTGTGAAAGCAGTCACTTGGAACACTGCAGAAGCAGTATGTTACACAGTTCTGAACACTAAGTTGAATACAGCTTTCTTTCACTTCTATGTGTTTTCTCTGGGCTGAAAATCAACTTTATTGAAAGCAATAACTTGGAACTGTGTGAAAGCAGTATGTAACAGAGTTCTGAATACTAAGGAGAATGCAGCTTTCATTCACTTCTATGGGTTTTCCCTGGGCTGAAAGTCAACTTTATTGAAAGCAGTCACTTGGAACTCTGCAAAAGCAGTATGTTACACAGCTCTGAAAACTAAGTTGAATACAGTTTTCATTCATTTCTAGGTGTTCTCCCTGGGCTGGAAAACAGCTTTTTGAAAGCAGTAACTAGGAACTCTGTGAAAGCAGTATGTTGCACAGTTCTGAAAACTAAGTTGCATACAGCTTTCTTTCTCCAGAATGTGTTTTCCCTGGGCTGAAAATTTTTTCAAAGGGACTAACTTGGAACTCTGTGAAAGCTGTCTGTTACACAGCTCTGAAAACATATTTGAGTAGAGCTTTCATTCACTTCTAGGAATTTTCCCTGGGCTGAAAAACAATTTTTTTGAAAGCAGTCTCTTGAAATTCTGCGAAAGCAGTATGTTGCACAGTTCTGAAAACTAAGTGGAGTACAGCTTTCATTCATTTCTATGTGTTTTCCCTGGGCTGAAAAACAACTTTCTTGAAAGCAGTCATTTGGAAATCTGCAAAAGCAGTATGTTACACAGATCTGAAACCTAAGATGAATACAGCTTTCATTCACTTCTATGTGTTTTCCCTGGGCTGAAAATCAACTTTTCTGAAAGCACTAACTTTGAACTCTGCGAGAGCACTATGTTACAGAGTTCTGAAAACTAAGTTGAATACAGCATTGATTCACTTCTATTTGTTTTCACGTGGTTGAAAAACAACTTTTTTGCAAGCAGTCACTTGGAACTCTGCGAAAGCAGTATGATACACATTTCTGAAACCTAAGTTGAATACAGCTTTCATTCACTTGTATGTGTTTCCCGTGGGCTGAAACACAGCTTTTTTAAAAGCAGTCACTTGGAAATTGGCGAAAGCAGTATGTTACAATGTTCTGAAAACTAAGTTCAATACAGGTTTCTTATACTTCTATGTGGCTTCCCTGGGCTGGAAAACATCTTTTTTGTAAGCAGTCACTTGGAACTGTGTGAAAGAACTATGTTACACTGTCCTGAAAACTAAGTTGTATTCAGCTTTCATTCACTTCCATGTGTTTTCGCTGGGATGAAAAACATCTTTCTTGAAAGCAGTCTCTTGGAAGTTTGAGAAAGCTCTATGTTACACAGTTCTAACATCCAAGTTGAATACAGCTTTTCTTCACTTCTCTGTGTTTTCCCTGGGCTGAGAAACATTTTTTTGAAAGCAGTCACTTGGAACTCTGTGAAAGCAGTATGGTACACAGTTCTGGAAACTAAGTGGTATGCAGCTTTCATTCCCTTCTACGTGTTTTACCTGGGATGAAAAATAATTTTTTGGAAAGCTGTCTCTTGGAAATGTGCTAAAGCTCTAAGTTATACAGTTCTGAAATTTAAGTTGAAAACAGCTTTCATTCACTTCTATGTGTTTTCCATTGGCTGAAAAGCTACTTTTTGAAAGCAGTCACTTGAAACTCTGTGAAAGCAGTATGTTACACAGTTCTGAAAACTAAGTTCAGTACAGATTTCATTCCCTTCTATGTGTTTTCCATGGGCTGAAAAACATCTTTTTTGAAAGCAGTCACTTGGAAATCTATGAAAGCAGTATGTTACACATTTCTGAAAACTGAGTTGAATACAGCTTTCATTCATGTCTATGTGATTTTCCTAAGCTGAAAAACAACTTTTTTGATAGCAATCACTTGGAACTCTGTGAAATCAGTATCTTAGACAATTCTGAAACCTAAGTTGAATACAGCTTTCATTCCCTTCTATGTGTTTTCCCTGGGCTGAAAGACAGCATTTTTGAAAGCGGTCACTTGGAAATCAGCAAAAGCGTTATGTTACAATGTTCTGAAAACTAAGTTCAATACAGCTTTCTTATACTTCTATGTGTTTTCCCTGGGCTGGAAAACATCTTTTTTGTAAGCAGTCACTTGGAACTGTGTGAAAGATCTATGTTACACTGTCCTGAAAACTAAGTTGTATGCAGCTTTCATTCACTTTTATGTGTTTTCGCTGGGATGAAAAACATCTTTTTTGAAAGCAGTCTCTTAGAAGTGTGAGAAAGCTCTATGTTACACGGTTCTAAAATCCAAGTTGAATACAGCTTTTCTTCACTTCTCTGTGTTTTCCCTGGGCTGGAAAACTTCTTTTTGAAAGCAGTCACTTGGAACTCTGTAAAAGCAGTGTTACACAATTCTGAAAATTGAGATGAATACACCTTTCACTCACCTCTATGTGTTTTTCCTAGGCTGAAAAACAACTTTTTTGAAAGCAATCCCTTGGAACTCTGCGAAAACAGCATGTTACACAGTTCTGAAACCTAACTTGAATACAGCTTTCATTCCCTTCTACGTGTTTTCCCTGGGCTGAAACACAATTTTTTTGAAAGCAGTCACTTGGAATTCTGCGAAAGCAGTATGTTACACAGTTCTAAAAACTAAGTTGAATACAGCTTTCATATACTTCTATGTGTATTCCCTGGGCTGAAAAACATCTTTTTGGAAAGCAGCCACTTGGAACTCTGTGAAAGCATTATGTTACTCATTTCTGAAACCTAAGTTGAATACAGCTTGCATTCATTACTCTGTGCTTTCCCTGGGCTGAGAAACAACCTTTTTGAAAGCTGTCACTTGGAATTCTGCGAAAGCAGTATGTTACATAGTTCTGAAAACTAAGTTGGATACAGCTTCCATTCACTTCTATGTGATTTCCCAGGACCGAAAAATAACTTTTTTGAAAGCAGTCACTTGGAGCACTTCGAAAGCAGTATGTCACACAGTTCTGAAAACTAAGTTGAATACAGCCTTCTTTCACTTCTATGTGTTCTCCCTGGGCTGAAAAACAACCTCTTGGAAAGCAGAAACTTGGAACTCTGCAAAGGCAGTATGTTACACACTTCTGAACACTAAGTTGATTAGAGCATTCTTTCACAACAATGTGTTTTCCCTGAGCTGAAAAACTTTTTTGAAAGCAATAACTTGGAACTCTCTGAAAGCCATCTGTTACACAGTTCTGATAACAAAAATGAATACAGCCTTAATTCACTTCTATGTGTTTTCCCTGGGCTGTGTATCAACTTTTTGAAAGCACTAACTTGGAACTCTGTAAAACCAGAGTGTTACACATTTCTGAAAGCTAAGTTGACGACAGGTTTCATTCACTTCTATGGGTTTTCCCTGGGCTGAAAATCAACATTATTGGAAGCACTATGTAGGAACTCTGCAAAAGCAGTATGTAACACAGTTCTGAAAACTATGTTGAATTCAGCTTTCATTCACTTCTATGTGTTTTCCCTTGGTTGAAAAACAACTTTTGGAAAGAACTCACTTGGAAATCTGTGAAAGCCATATGTTCCACAGTTTTGAAAGCCAACTTGAATACAGCTTTCCTTCTACTTCTATGTGTTTTCCCTGGGCTGAAGAACATCTTTTTTGAAAGCAGCCACTTGGAAGACTGCGAAAGCAGTATGTTACACAGTTCTGAAAACTAAGTGGAATACAGCTTTCATTGTCTTCTATGTGTTTTCCGTGGGCTGAAAAACAGCTTTTTTGAAAGCAGTCATTTGGAACTCTACAAAAGCAGTATGTTACATAGCTCTGAAAACTAAGTTAAATACAGCTTTCATTCACTTCTATGTGTTTCCCTGGGATGAAAAACAACTTTTTGAAAGCAGTCGCTTGGAACTCTGCAAAAGCAGTATGTTAGACAGTTCTGAACACTAAGTTGAATACAGCTTCCTTTCACAACAATCTCTTTTCCCTGGGCTGAAAAACTTTTTAAAAGCAATAACTTGGAACTCTGTGGAAGCTGTCTGTTACACAGTTCTGAAAACAAAGTGGAATATAGCTTTCATTCACTTCTATGTGTTTTCCCTGGGCTGGAAAACAACTTTTTTGAAAGCACTAACTTGGAACTCTGCAAAAGCAGTATGTTACACAGTTCTGAGAATTAAGTTTAATACAGCTTTCATTCACTTCTATGTGTTTTCCCTGGGTTGAAAATCAACTTTATAGAAAGCACTATGTTGGAACTCTGTGAAAGCAGCATGTTACACAGTTTTGAGAAATAAGTTGAATACAGCTTTCATTCACTTCTATTGGTTTTTCCTGGGCTGAAAAACACCTTTTTTGAAAGCAGTCACTTGGAAGTCTTTGAAAGCATTATGTTACAATGTTCTGAAAACTAAGTTGAATACAGCTTTCATTCACTTCTAGGTGTTTTTCCTGGGATGAAAAACAACTTAATTGAAAGCAGTCACTTGGAAATCTGCAAAAGCAGTATGTTACACAGCTCTGAAAACTAAGTAGAATACAGCTTTCATTCACTTCTATGTGTATTCCCTGGGCTGAAACCAACTTTTGAAAGCCCTAATTTGGAACTAAGCGAAAGCAGTGTGTTACACAGTTCTGAAAACTAAGTTGAATACTGCTTTCAATCACTTGTATGTGTTTTCCGTGGTCTGGAAATCAACTTTTTTGAAAGCGCTATCTTGATTCTCTGTGAAAGCAGTATGTTACACAGTTTGGAAACCTAAGTTGAATACAGCTTTCATTCACTTCTTATGTGTTTTTGCTGGGATGAAAAACATCTTTTTGTAAGCAGTCTCTTGGAAGTGTGTGAAAGTTCTTTGTTACACAGTTCTGAAATCCAAGTTGAATACAGCTTTTCTTCACTTCTCTGTGTTTTCCCTGGGGTGAAAAACTTCTTTTTGAAAGCAGTCACTTGGAACTCTGTGAAAGCAGTATGTTACACAGTTCTGAAAACTGAGTTGAATACAGCTTTCATTCACCTCTATGTGTTTTTTCTAGGCTGAAAAACAACTTTTTTAAAAGAAATCCATTGGAAATCTGTGAAATCAGTATGTTTCACAGTTCAGAAACCTAAGTTGAATTCAGCTTTTATTCCCTGCTATGTGTATTCCCTGTGCTGAAACACAACTTTTTTGAAGGTAGTCACTTGGAATTCTGCGAAAGCAGTATGTTACACAGTTCTGAAAACTAAGTTGAATACAGCATTCATACACTTCTATGTGTATTCCCTGGGCTGAAAAATACCTTTTTTGAAAGCAGTCACTTGGAACTCTGTGAAAGCAGTATGTTGCTTATTTCTGAAACCTAAGTTGAATACAGCTTGTATTCACTACTGTGTGTTTTCCCTGGGCTGAATAACAACTCTTTTGAAAGCAGTCACTTGTAATTCTGTGAAAGCAGTATGTTACACCGTTCTGAAATCTAAGTTGAATACAGCTTCCATTCACTTCTATGTGTTTTTCCTGGACCGAAAAACAACCTTTTTGAAAGCAGTCAACTGGAACACTTCGAAAGCTGTATGTTACACAGTTCTGATAACTAAGTTGAATACAGCTTTCTTTCACTTCTATGTGTTCTCCCTGAGCTGAAAAACATCTTCTTGGAAAGCAGTCACTTGGAACTCTGCAAAAACAATATGTTACACACTTCTGAACACTAAGTTGATTACAGCGTTCTTTCACAACAATGTGTTTTCCCTCGGCTGAAAAACATTTTTGAAAGCAATAACTTGGAACACTGTGAAAGCCGTCTGTTACACAGTTCTGAAAACAAAGTTGAATACAGGTTGCATTCACTTCTATGTGTTTTCCATGGGATGAAAAACACCTTTTTGTAAAGCAGTCACTTGGAACTCTGTGAAAGTAGTGTGTTACACAGTTTTGAAAACTAAGTTGAATACTGCTTTCATTCACTTCTATGTGTTTTCCCAGGGCTGAAAAACTTTTTTGAACACACTCACTTGGAACTCTGTGAATGCAGTATGTTACACAGTTCTGAAAACTGTGTCATATAGAGCTTTCATTCACTTCTGTGTGATTTCCCTGGGCTGAAAAAAAACTTTTTTGAAAGCACTCAACTAGAACTCCATGAAAGCAGTATTTACACAGTTTTGAAAACTAAGTTGAATACCATGTTCATTCACCTTTATGTGTTTACCCTGGGCAGAAAACCAACTTTTGTCAAAGCACTCAGTTGGAACTCTGCAAAAGCAGTGTGTTACACAGTTTTGAAATCTAAGTTGAATAGAGCTTTCATTCACTCCTATGTGTTTTTCCTGTGCTGACAAACAGCTTTTTTGAAAGCCCTATGTTGGAACATTGTGAAGGCAGTATCTTGTGAAGTATTGAAAACTAAGTTGAATACAGCTTTCATTCACTCCTTTGTGTTTCCCATGGTCTGCCAAACAACTTTTTTGAAAACGCTCACTTGGAACTCTGCAAAAGCAGTATGATACAGTTTTGATAAAGAGTTGAATACCGCTTTCTTCCACATCTATGTGTTTTTCCTGTGCTCAAAATCATCTCTTTTAAAGCACTCACTTGGAATTCTATGAAAGCTGTATGTTACACAGTTTTCAAAACAGTTGAATACAGTTTTAACTCTCTTCTTTGTGTTTTCGCTGGGATGAAAAACAACTTTTTTCAAAGCCCTCACTTTGAAATCTGTGAAAGTAGTAGGTTACACACTTTGAAAACTAAGTTGAATACAGCTTTCATTCCCTTCTATTTGTTTTCCATGGGCTGAAAAACAACTTTTGAAAGCACTCACTTGGAACTCTACAAAAGCAGTGTGTTACACAGTTTTGAAAACTAAGTTGAATAAATGTTTCATTCAATTCTATGTGTTTTCCCTGGGCTGAAGAACAACTTTTTTGAAAGCACTCACTTCAAACTCTGTGAAAGCAATATGATACACAGTTTTGAAAACTAAGTTTTATACATCTTTCATTCACTTCTACGTGTTTTCCCTGGGCTGCAAATCAACTTTTTTGAAGGTACTCAATTGGAACTCTGCAAAAGCAGTATGTTACACAGTTTTGAAAACTAAGTTGAATACAGCTTTCATTCACTTCTATGTGCTTTCCCTGGGTTGAAAAATAACTTTTGGAAAGAACTCACTTGGAAATCTGTGAAAACAGTATGTTCCACAGTTTTGAAAGCCAAGTTGAATACAGCTTTCCTTCTACTTCTATGTGTTTTCCCTGTGCAGAAAAAGATCTTTTTTGAAAGCTCTCACTTGGAACTCTCCAAAAGCAGTATGCAACACAGTTTTGAAAACCATGTTGAATACATCTTTCATTCACTTCTATGTGTGCTTCCCTGGGCTGAAAATCAACTTTTTTGAAAGCATACAATTAGAGCTCTGTGAAAGAAGTATTTTACACACTTTTGAAAACTAAGTTTAATAGCGCTTTCATTCATGACTATGTGTTTACCCTGGGCTGAAAAATAACTTTTGTCAAAGCCCTCACTTGGAACTCTGTGAAAGCCGTGTGTTGCACACTTTTGGAAACTAAGTTGAATACAGCTTTCTTTCACTTCTATGTGGATTCCCTGGGATGAAAAACAACTTTATTCCAAGAACTCGCTTGGAACTCCACGAAAGCAGAAGTTTCCACCGTTTTGAAAACTAAGTTGAATACAGCATTCATTCACTTCTATTTGTTTTCCTTGGGCTGAAATCAAGTTTTGAAAGGACTCACTTGGAACTCTGTGGAAGCAGTTTGTTACACAGTTTTGAAAACTAAGTTGAATACAGCTTTCATTCACTTCTATGTGTTTTCCCAGGGCTGAAAAACATCTATTTTGAAAGCACTCACTTAGAATTCCTTGAATCAGCATGTTACACAGTTCTGAAAACTATGTCATATACACATTTAGTTCACTTCTGTGTGATTTCCCTGGTCTGAAAAACAACTTTATGAAAGTACTCAATTAGAACTCTGTGAAAGCAGTATCTTACACAGTTTTCAAAACTAAGATGAATACAGCTTTCATTCACTCCTGTGTGTTTCCCCTGGGCTGCCAAACAACTTTTTTGAAAGCACTCACTTGGAACTCAGTGAAAGCAGTATGACACTGTTTTGAAAAAGAGTTTAATACCCCTTTCTTTCACTTCTATATGTTTTTCCAGGCTGAAAAACATCTTTTTTAAAGCACTTACTTGGAATTCTACAAAAGCAGTATGTTACACAATATTGAAAACTAAGTTCAATACAGCTTTCATTCATTTCTATGTGTTTTCCCTGGGCTGAACAACAACTTTTTTGAAGGCACTCACTTCAAACTCTGCAAAAGCAATATGATGCACAGTTTTGATAACTAAGTTGTCTTACTTCTTTCATTCACTTCTACATGTTTTCCCTGGGCTGTAAATCAACTTTTTTGAAAACACTAACTTGGAACTTTGTGAAAACAGTATGTTACACACTTCTGAAAACTAAGTTGAATACAGCTTTTTTTTCACATCTATTTGTTTTCCCTGGGCTGAAAAACAAATTTAGAAAGCACTCACATGAAACTCTGCAAAAGCACTATGTTATACAGTTTTGAAAACTAAGTGGAATACAGCTTTCATTCACTTCCTTGTGTTTTCACTGGGCTGAAAAACACCTTTTTTGAAAGCCCTCAGTTTTAACTCTAGGAAAGCTGTATGTTATGCAGTTTGAAAACTAAGTTGAATGCAGCTTTCATTCACATTGAGGTGTTTTCAAAGGACTGAAAAACAACATTTTTAAAAACACTCAATTAGAACTCTCTGAAAGCAGTAAGTTACACACTTTTGAAAACTAAGTTGTATACAGGTTTCATTCACTTCTATGTGTTTCCCTGGGCTGAAAAACAACTTTTATCGAAGCACTCACTAGAATGGCTGCAAAAGCAGTATGTTACACCATTTTGGAAACTAAGTTGCATACAGCATTCATTCACTTCTATGTGTTTTCTCTGGACTGAAAAACAACTTTTTGAAAGCACTCAATTGGAACTCTGTGAAAGCAGTGTTACACAGCTTTCAAAACTAAGTTGAATACAGCTTTCATTCACTTCTATGTGTTTTCTCCTGGCTGAAAAACAGCTTTTTGGAAGCACTCACTTGGAGCCCTACAAAATCTTTCTGTTACACAGTTTGGAAACAAAGTTGAAAACAGCTTTCATTCACTTCCATGAGTTTTGCCTGGGCTGAAAAACAAGTTTTGTCAAAGCACTCACATGGATATCTGTGAAACAGTATGTTACACAGTTTTGAAATCTAAGTTGTATATAGTTTTCATTCACTTCTATGTGTTTTCCCTGGGCTGAGAAACAACTTTTTTGAAATCGTTCACTTGGAGCTCCGTGAAGGGAGTATGTTACACAGTATTTAAAACTGAGTAGAAAGCAGGTATCATTCACTTCTATGGGTTTTCCCTGGGCTGAAAAACAACATTTTGAAAGCTCTCACTTGGAACTCTGCAAAAGCAGTTTGTTTCACAGTTTTGAAATCTATGTTGAATACATTTTCATTCACTTCAATGTGTTTCTCTTGGGCTGAAAAACAACTTCTGTCAAAGCACTCACTTGGGACTCTGCAAATGCTCTATGTTACACAGTTTTGAAAAATAAGCTGAATGCAAGTTTCATCCCTTCTATATGTTTTCCCTGGTCTGAAAAACAACTTTTGTCAAAGCACTCACTTGGAACTTGTGAAAGCAGTAATTTTTACAGATTTGAAAAGTAAGTTAAAAGCAGCATTTATTCACTTCTATGTGATTTCCTTAGGATGAAATCAACTTTTTTGAAAGCACTCACTTGGAACTCTGTGAAAGGTGTATGTTACTGAGTTTTGTAAGCTAAGTTGAATACAGCTATCATTCACTACTATGTGTTTTCCCTGAGCTGAAAAACAAATTTTGTCAAAGCACTCACTTAGAACTCTGTGAAAGTGGTATGTTACACAGTTTTGTAAACTAAGTTGAATACAGCTTTCATTCACCTCTATGTGTTTTCCCTGTGCTGAAAAACAAATGTTATGAAAGCTCTCACATGGAACTCTGTGAAAGCAGTATGTTACACAGTTTTGAAAACTAAGTTGAATACAGCTTCATTCACTTCTACGTGTTTTCCCTGGGCTGAAAAACAACTTTTTTGAAAGCACTCCCTTGGAGCTCTGTGAAAGCAGTATATTACACAGTTTTGAAAACCAAGTTAAATACACGTTTTCTTCACTTCTATGTGTTTTCCATGGGCAGAAGAAGACCTTTTCTGAAAGCACTCACTTGGAACTCTCTGAAAGCAGTATGTTACACAGTTTTCAAAACTATGTTGAATACACCTTTCATTCACTTCTCTGTACTTTCCCTGGGCTGAAAAACATCTTTTTGGTAAACACTCACTTGGAACTCTGTGAAAACAGTATGTTACACAGTATTGAAAACTAAGTTGAGTACAGCTTTCATTCACTTCCATGTGTTTTTCCTGGGCTGTAAAATAAATTTTGAAAGCTCTCTCTTGGAACTCTGTAAAAGCAGTATGATACACAGTTTTGAAAACAAAGTTGAATACAACTTTCATTCACTTGTATTTGTTTACCTTTGGCTGAAAACAAATTTTTTGAAAGAACTCAACTGGAAGTCTGTGAAAGCAGTATTATACACAGTTTTGAAATCTAAGTTGAATAGTTTTCATTCACTTCTATTTGCTTTCCCTGACCTGAAAAACAACTTTTGCTAAGGCACTTACTTTGAACTGTGTGAAACATTATGTTACACAGTTGTGAAAACTAAGTTGAATACAGCTTCCATTCACGTCTATGTATTTTCCTTGGGCTGAAAAACAAATTTTGAAAGCACTCACATGAAACTCTGCAAAAGCAGTATGTTGCACAGTTTTGAAAACTAAGTGGAATAAACTTTCATTCACTTCTTTGTGTTTTCACTGGGCTGAAAAACATCCTTTTTGAAGGACCTCACTTTGAAATCTGCGAAAGCTGTATGTTACACAGTTTTGAAAACTAAGTTGTATACAGCTTTCATTCACTTGTATGTTTTTTCCTGAGGCTGAAAAACAACTTTTGTCAATTCACTCACTTGCAGCTCTGCAAAAGGGTTATGTTGCACTGTTTTGAAAACTAAGTTGAATACAGCTTTGTTTCACTTCTATGTGTTTTCCCTGCTTTGAAGAACAACTTTTCTGAAAGCACTCACATGGAACTCTCTGAAAGCAGTATGTTACAAGGTTTTGTAAGCTAAGTTGAATACAGCTTCCATTAACTTCTATGTGTTTTCCCTGGGCTGTAAAGCAACTTTTTTGAAAGCACTCAGTTGCAACTCTGTGAAAGCAGTATGTTACACAGTTTTGAAAACTAAGTTGAATGCAACTCTCATTGACTTCTACATATATTCCCTGGGCTGAAAACCAACATTTTTGAAAACACTAACTTGGAACTCTGCAAAAGCAGTATGTTACACAGTTTTGAAAACTGATTTGAAAACAGCTTTCTTTCACTTCTATGTGTTTTCTGTGGGCTGAAAAAACTTTCAAAAGCCCTCACTTGGAACTCTGCAAAAGCAGTATGTTACAGAGTTTTGAAAACTACTTTGACTATGTCTTAAATTCCCATCCATGTGTTTTCACTGGGCAGAAAAACATCTTTTCTGAAAGCACTCACTTGGAACTATCTGAAAGCAGTATGTTACACAGTTTTGTAAGCTCATTTGAATACAGCTTTCATTAACTCTATGTATTTTCCCTGGGCTGAAAAACAACTTTTTTGAAAGCTCTCACTTGGAAATCTGCGAAAGCAGTATGTTACACAGTTTTGTAAGCTCATTTGAATATAGCTTTCATTCACTTCTTTGTGTTTTCCCTGGGCTGCAAAACAACTTTTTTGAAAGCACTGAATTGTAACTCTGTGAAAGCAGTATGTTACACAATTTTGAAAACTAAGTTGAATACAGCTTTCATTCACTTCTTTGAGTATTCTCTGGGCTGAGAAACAACTTTTTTGAAAGCACTTATTTGAAACTCAGTGAAAGCACTATGTTACACGTTTTGAAAACTAAGTGGAATACAACTTTCATTCACTTCTATGTGTTTTCCCTGTGTTGAAAAACGTCTTTTTTTCAAAGCACTCACTTGGAACCCTGTGAAAACAGTATGTTACACAGTTTTGAAAACTAAGTTGAATACAGTTCTCATTCACTTCCATGTGCTTTCCCTGGGCTGAAAAACAACTTTTTTGAAAGCACTCACTTGGAACTCTGTGAAAGCAAGAGGTTACAGAGTTTTGAAAACTGAGTTCAATGCAGCTTTCCTTCACTTCTATGTGTTTTACCCATGCGGAATAACAAGTTTTTGAAAGAACTCCCTTAGAATTCTGCAAAAGCAGTATGATACACAGTTTTGAAAACACAGTTGAATACAGATTTCATTCACTTCTAAGTATTTTCCCTAGGCTGAAAAACAACTTTTTTGAAACCACTCACTTGGAATGCTGCAAAAACAGTATGTTACACAGTTTTGAAAACTAAGTTGAACAAAGCTTTCATTGACTTCCATGTGTTTTCCCTTGGCTGAAAAACAACTTTCTTGAAAGCTCTCACTTGGAACTATGCAAAAGCAGTATGTTACATTGTTTTGAAAACAAAGTAGAATAGAGCTTTCTTTCATTTCTATATGTTTTCCCTCAGGTCAAAAACAAATTTTTGATAACACTCACTTGGAACTCTGCAAAAGCTGTATGTTACACATTTTTGTAACTAAGTTGAATACAGTTTTCTTTCACTTCTATGAGATTTCCTGTTTTGAAAAACAACTTTTTTTGGAAGTACCCACATGGAACTCTGTGAAAACAGGATGTTACACAGCTTGGAAACCTAAGTGGAATACAGCTTTCTTTCACTTCTAAGTGTTTTCCCCGGGCTGAAAAACAAATGTACAAAGCACTCACTCGGGACTCAAGGAAAGCAGTATGTTACACATTTTGAAAACTAAGTGGAATACAGCTTTCATTCTCTTCTTTGTGTTTTCCCCATGTTGAAAAGCAAGTTTTCTCAAAGCACTCACTTGGAACTTTGCAAAAGGAGTATGTTACACAGTTTTGAAAACTAAGTTGAATACAGCACTCATTCACTTCTATGTGTTTGCCATGGGGTGAAAACAACTTTTTTGAGTCACTCACATGGACTTCTGTGACAGCACTATATTAGACAGTTTTGAAAACTAAGGTGAATACAGCTTTCATTCACTTCTGTGTGTTTTCACTGGGCTGAAAAACAGCTTTTTTGAAAGCACTCACGTGGAACTCTGCGAAAGCAGTATGTTACACAGTTTTGAAAACTAAGTTGAATACAGCTTTCATTCACATCTCTGTGCTTTCCACGGGGTGAAAAACAACTTTTTTGAGTCACTCACTTGGAACACTGTGAAATCAGTATGTTACACCATTTGAAAACTTAGTTGAATACGGCTTTCATTCACTTCTATGGGTTTTCCCAGGATTGGAAAACAACTTTAGTCAAATCACTCACTTGGAACTCTGTGAAAGCAGTATGTTATACAGTTTTGTAAGTGGAGTTGAATGCAGCTTTCATTCACTTCTATGTGTTTTCCGTGGGCTGAAAAACATCTTTTTTGAGAACACTCACTTGGATCTCAGCGAAATCAGGATGAGACACAGGTTTGAAATCTAAGTTGAATACCGCTTTCGTTCACTTCTATGTGTTTTCTCTGGGCTGAAAAACGACTTTTTGAAAGCACCCACATGGAACTCTGCGAAAGCAGTATGTTACACAGTTTTGAAAACAAAGTTGAATACAGCTTTCATTCACTTCAATTTGTTTTCCCTGAGCTGTAAAACACCTTTTTTGAAAGTACAACCTTGGAACCCAGCGAAAGCACTCTTTTACACAGTTCTGCAAACTGAGTTGAATACAGCTTTCTTTCACATCTATGTGTTTTCCCTGGACTGGAAAACAACTTTTTTGAAAGCACTCACTTGGAATTCGGCAAAAGCACTGTGTTGCACAATTCAGAAAATAAAGTTGAATACAGCTTACCTTCACTTCTACGTGTTTTCCCTGGGCTGAAAAACAACTTTTTTAAAGCATTGCCTTGGAACTCTGTGAAAGCAGTACGTTACACAGTTTTGAAAACTAAGTTGAATGTGGCTCTCTTTCTCTTCTATGTGTTTTTCTTGGTTTGAAAAAGAAATTTTTTGAAAGCACTCGCATGGAACTCTGTGAAAGCAGTATATTACACAGTTTGGAAAACTAAGTTGAATACAGCTTTCATTCAATTCTATGTGTTTTCCCTGGGCTGAAAAACATCTTTTTTGAAAGCACTCACTTGGAAGTCTGTGAAAACAGTATGTTACACACTTTTGAAAACTAATTTGACTACAGATTTTATTCACTTCTATCTGTTCTCCCTGAGTTGAAAAACAACTTTTTTGAAAGCACTCACTTGGAACTCTGTGAAAACAGTAGTTCACAGAGTTTTGAAAACTAAGTTGAATACAGCTTTCATTGACATCTATGTGTTTTCCCTGGGCTGAAAACAAACTTTTTTGAAAGCACTCATTTGGAACTCTGCAAAAGCAGTATGTTATGCAGTTTTGAAAATTAAGTTGAATACAGCTTTCATTCACTTGTATGTGTTTCCCTGTGCTGAAAAACATGTTTTTTGAAATAACTCCCTTAAAATTCTGCGAAAGCACTATGTTACACAGTTTTGAAAACTAAGTTGAATACATCTTTCTTTCACTTCTATGTGTTTTCCTTGGGCTGAAAAACAACTTTTTTGAAAGCAGTCACTTGGAACTCTGCAAAAGCAGTATGTTACACAGTTCTGAAAACTAAGTTGAATACAGCTTTCATTCACTTCTATGTGTTTTCCCTGGGCTGAAAAACTACTGTTTTGAAAACATTCACATGGAACTCTGTGAAAGCAGTCTGTTACATAGTTTGGTAAACTAGGTTGAATACAGCTTTCATTCTCTTCTAGAATTTTTCCGTGCGCTGAAAAACAACTTTTGTCAAGTCACTCGCTTGGAAATGTGCAAAAGCAATATGTTACACTCTTTTGTAAACTAAGTTGAATACTGCTTACATTCACTTCTATGTGTTTTACCTGGGCTGAAAAAGAACTTTTTTGAACGCACTGTCATAGTACCCTGTGAAAGCAATATGTTACACAGTTTTGAAAAGTAATTTGAATGCAACTTTCACTGACTTCTATGTATTTTGCCTGTTCTGAAAAGCAACTTTATTGAAAACAGTAACTTGGAACTCTGCAAAAACAGTATGTTAGGCAGTTTTGAAAACTAAGTACAATGCAGCTTTCATTCACTTCTATGTGTTTTCCCTGGGCTGAGAAACAGCATTTTTAAAGCATTCACTTGGAACTCTGCAAAAGCAGTATGTTACACAGTTTTGAAAACTATGTTGATTACAACTTTCATTCACATTTATGTGTTTTCAGTGTACTGAAAAGCAACTGTTATGAAAGCACTCACTTGGGACTCTGCTAAAGCACTATGTTACACAGTTTGGAAACTAAGTTGAATACAGCTTTCATTCACATCTATGTGTTTTCCCTGGGCTGAAAAACAACTATTTTGAAAGCACTCCCTTGGAACTCTGTGAAAGCAGTATGTTACACAGTTTTGAATACTAAGTTGAATACAGCTTTCATTCAGTTCTACATGTTTTCCATGGGGTGAAAAACAACTTTTTCGTGTCACTCACTTGGTACTCTGCAAAATAAGTATGTTATAAAATTTGAAAACAAAGTTGAACACAGTTTTCATTCACTTCCATGTGTTTCCCCTGGGGTGAAAAACAATTTTTTTCAAAGCACTCACTTGGAACTCTATGAAAGCAGTAAGTTACACAGGTTTGAAATCTAAGTTGAATACAGCTTTCATTCACTTCTAAGTGATTTCCACGGAATGAAAAACAACTTTTTTGAGTCACTCACTTGGAACTCTGCGAAATCAGTATGTTACACCGCTTCAAAAACAAATTTGAATACGACTTTCATTCACTTCTACGTGTTTTCCCTGAGCTGAAAAACAACTTTTGTCAAATCACTCTCTTGGTACTCTGTGAAAGCAGTGTTACACAGTTTTGTAAGCTGAGTTGAATACAGCTTTCATTCACTTCTATGTGTTTTTGCTGGGCTGAAAAACAACTTTTTGGAAGCACTTCCTTGGACCACTGTAAAAGCAGTATGTTACACAGTTTTGAAAACTAAGTTGAATACAGCTATCATTCACTTCTGTGTGCCTTCCCTGGGCTGAAAATCAACTTTTTTGAAAGCACACACTTGGAACTCTGTGAAAGCATATGTTACACAATTTGAAAACTAAGTTGAATACAGCTTTCATTCACTTCTATGTGTTTTCCCTGGGCTGAAAAACTACTGTTTTGAAAACACTCACATGGAACTCTGTGAAAGCAGGTTGTTACACAGTTTGGTAAACTAGGTTGAATACAACTTTCATTCTCTTCTAGAATTTTTCCCTGTGCTGAAAAACAACTTTTGTCAACTCACTCACTTGGATATGTGTGAAAGCAATATGTTACACTCTTTTGTAAACTAAGTTGAATACAGCTTACATTCACTTCTATGTGTTTTACCTTGGCTGAAAAAGAACTTTTTTGAATGCACTCACTTGAACCCTTGTGAAATCTGTGTGTTGCACCATTTTGAAAACTAAGTTGAATACGGCATTCATTCACTTCTACATGTGTTCCATGGTCTGAAAATAACTCTTTAAATCACTCACTTGGAACTCTGTGAAAGCAGCATGTTACACAGTTTAGAAAAGTATGTGGAATACAGATTTCTTTCACTTCTATGAGTTTTCCGTGTACTGAAAAACAGCCATTTGATAGTACTCTCTTTGAACTCTGCAAAAGCAGTATCTCACAGTTTTGAAAAATAAGTTGAATACAGCTTTCATTCACTTCCATGTGTTTTCCCTGGGCTGTAAAATAGATTTTGAAAGCTTTCACTTGGAACTCTGTGAAAGCAGTATGTTATACAGTTTTGAAAACAAAGTTGAAGACAACTTTCATTCACTTCTATTTGTTTTCCCTTGGCTGAAAAAAATCTTTTTTGAAAGAAGTCAACTGGAACTCTGTGAAAGCAGTATGATATACAGTTTTGAAATCTAGGTTGAATAGTTTTCACTCATTTCTATTTGCTTTCCCTGACCTGAAAAACAACTTTTGTCAAAGCACTGACTTTCAACTGTGTGAAACATTATGTTACACATTTTTGAAAACTAAGTTGAATACAGCTTTCATTCACATCTATGTGTTTTCTGTAGGCTGAAAAGCAAATTTTGAAAGCACTGACATGAAACTCTGCAAAAACAGTATGTTACACAGTTTTGAAAACTAAGAGGAATACAACTTTCATTCACTTCTTTGTGTTTTCACTGGGCTGAAAAACATCTGTTTTGAAAGCCCTCACTTTGAACTCTGCGAAAGCTGTGTGTTACGCAGTTTTGAAAACTAAGTTGAATGCAGGTTTCATTCTCATCTAAGTGTTTTCACATGGCTGAATAACAACTTTTTTGAAAGGACTCGCTTGGAATTCTGTGAAAGCAGCATGTTACACAGTTTTGAAAACTCAGTTGAATACAGCTTTCATTCACATCTTTGTTTTTTCCCAAGGCTGAAAAACAACTTTTGTCAATTCACTCACTTGGAGCTCTGCAAAAAGTGTATGTCACACAGATTTGAAACCTAAGTTGGATACAGCTTTCAGTCACTTCTGCGTGTTTTCCTTGGGCTGGAAAACAACTTTTTTGAAAGCACTCACTTGGAGCTCTGGAAAAGGAGTATGTTACACAGTTTTGAAAAATAAGTTGTATACAGCTTTCATTCACGTCTACGTTTTTTCCCGAGACTGAAAAAAACTTTTGTCAATTCACTCACCTGGAGCTCTGCAAAAGGGGTATGTCACACAGATTTGAAAACTAAGTTCAATACAGCTTTCTTTCACTTCTTTGTGTTTTTCCTGGTTTGAAAAACAACTTTTCTGAAAGCACTCACAGGGAAGTCTCTGAAAGCAGTATGTTACAAAGTTTTGTAAGCTAAGATGAACACAGCTTCCATTAACTTCTATGTGTTTTCCGTAGGCTGAAAAGCAACTTTTTTGAAAGCATTCAGTTGGAACTCTGCAAAAGCAGTATCTTACACAGTTTTGAAAACTATGTTGACTACATCATTCATTCCCATCTATGTGTTTTCACTGGGCTGAAAAACGTCTTTTCTGAAAGCACTCACTTGGAACTCTGTGAATGCAGGATGATACAAAGTTTTGAAAGCTATGCTGAATATAGCTTTCATTAACTCTATGTATTTTCCCTGGGCTTGAAAATAACTTTTTTGAAAGCTCTCACTTGGAACTCTGTGAAAACAGTATGTTACACAGTTTTGTAAGCTCATTTGAATACAACTTTCATTCAGTTCTTTGTGTTTTCCCTGGGCTGCAAAACAATTTTTTGAAATCACTGAATTGTAACTCTGTGAAAGCAGTATGTTACACAATTTTAAAAACTAAGTTGAATATAGTTTTCATTCACTTCTTTGAGTATTCCCTGGGGTGAAAACAACTTTTTTAAAAGCACGCATTTGAAACTTGGTGAAAGCAGTATGTTACACGTTTTGAAAACTAAGTGGATTACAGCTTTCACCACTTCTATGTGTTTTCCCTGGGCTGAAAAACGTCTTTTTTGAAAGGACTCACTTGGAACTTTAGGAAAAGAGTATGTTACACAGTTCTGAAAACTAAGTTGAATACAGTTTTCATTCACTTCCATGTGTTTTCCCTGGGCTGAAAAATGACTTTTTTGAAAGCACTCACTTGGAACTCTGTGAAAGCAAGAGGTTACAGAGTATTGAAAACTACATTCAGTGCAGCTTTCCTTCAGTTCTATGTGTTTTCCCCATGCTGAATAACAGGTTTTTAAAAGAACTCCCTTAGAATTCTGCTAAAGCAGTATGTTGCACAGTTTTGAAAACACAGTTAAATACAGCTTTCATTCTCTTCTAAGTGTTTTCCCTAGGCCAAAAAACAACTTTTTTTGAAACCACTCACTTGGAACTCTGCAAAAGCAGTACGTTACACCATTTTGAAAACTAAGTTGAACAAAGCTTTCTTTGACTTTGATGTGTTTTCCCTTCTCTGAAAAACAACTTTCTTGAAAGCTCTCACTTGGAACTCTGTGAAAGCAGTACGTTACATTGTGTTGAAAACAAAGTAGAATAGAGCATTCTTTCATTTCTCTGTGTTTTCCCGCAGCTGAAAAACAACTTTTTTAATAGCACACACTTGGAACTCTGCGAAAGCTGTATGTTACACATTTTTGATAACTAAGTTGAATACAGCTTTCTTTCACTGCTATGAGATTTCCCTGTTTTGAAAAACTGCTTTTTTGGAATTACTCACATGGAACTCTGCGAAAGCAGTATGTTACACTGTTTGGAAATCTAAGTGGAATACAGCTTTCTTTAACTTCTGTGTGTTCTCCCTTGGCTGACAAACAACTTTTTTAAAAGCACTCACTTGGAACTCAGCAAAAGCATCATCTTCCACAGTTTTGAAAACTAAGATGAATAAGCCTTTCACTGACTTTGATGTGTTGTCCCTGGGCTGAAAAACAACTTTTTTGAAAGCTCTCACTTGGAAATCTGCAAAAGCATTATGTTGCACTGTTTTGAAATCTATGTTGAATACAGCTTTCATTCACTTTTGTTTGTTTTCCCTGGGCTGAAAAATGGCTTTAATGAAAGCACACACTTTAAACTCTGCGAAAACAGTATGTTACACAGTTCTGAAAACTAAGTTGCATACAGCTTTCATTCACTTCTATGTATTTTCCCTGGGCTGAAAAACAACTTTTTGAAAACTCTCACTTGGAACTCTGCGAAAGCATTATGTTACACAGTTATGAAACCTAAGTTGAATGCCGCTTTCATTCACTTCTATGTGTTTATACTGGGCTGAAAAACAACTTTTTTGAAACCACTCACTTGGAACTCTGTGAAAGCAGTATGTTACATTGTTTTGAAAACTAAGTTGAATACAGTTTTTGTTCACTTCTATGTGCTTTCCCTGGGCTGAAAATCATCTTTTTGAAAGCACTCACACGGAACTCTGCAAAAGCATTATGTTACATAATTTTGAAAACTAAGTTGAATAAAGCTTTCCTTGAGTTCTGCATGTTTTCCCTGGGCTGAAAAACAACTTTCTTGAAAGCTCTCACTTGGAATTCTGTGAAAGCAGTATGTTGCAATGTTTTGAAAACTAAGTTGAATACAGTTTTTGTTCACTTCTATGTGCTTTCCCTGGGCTGAAAGTCATCTTTTTGAAAGCACTCACATGGAGTGATATTGAGTGGTGTCACTCCCATTCCCACCCATTGATTCCTGGAACTGAATCCTAGCTATGGAAAAAACAGCACCATATAATGGATGCTGATTCAGAGCATACACAAGATTCTGAGAATATTGCCCCAGCCCTGCGAGGTATTGCCACCTAGGCCATTCCAACCTTCTATCAACCCAGCTGCTTCTGGAAAATGGGGAACATGAAAAGACCAGAGTATTGAATGAGCAGTTGCCTATTCACTCACTTCATTTGCTGTGAAGTGGGTTCCTTGATCAGAAGAAATGCTGTGTGAAATACCATGATGATGGGTAAGACATTCCATAAGTCCATGGATGGTAGTTTTGGCAGAAGCATTTCATTCAGGGAAGGCAAATCCATAATTGGAGTATGTGTCTATAGTTTTAGAACATATATCTGAACCTTCCATGATAGAAGTGTTCCAATGTAACCAACCTGCCACCAGGTAGCAAACTGATCACCTTGGGGAATGGTGCCATATTGAGGACTGAGTGGGTCTCTGTTACTGGCAGGTTGGGCACTCAACATTGCCTGTGGCCAGGTTGGACTTGGTGATTGGAAGTCCATGTTGCGAAGCCCATGCATAATCTCCATGTCTATCTCCATGACCACTTCATTAATGAGCCCTTTGGGCAATTACAAGGGTGACTGGGGAAGGAGGCTGACTGATGTCTTCAGAATGGGTCATCTTACCCACATGATTGTTAAAATCTTCCACTGCTGAAGTAACCCTCTGGTGAGCATTCACATGGGGCACAAATATCTTCATGTTTTTTGTGCACATATCTCTTCCCAAGACTTCATTGTCACCAATTTTCCAATCACGTTCCTTCCATGTGTCTTGACATCCAGTCAAACTATTAGCAGCAGCCCATGAATCAGTATACAAATGCACCTCTGGCAAGTTCTCCTTCCAAGAAAAATGAGCAACCAGGTCACTGCTCAAACTTCCATCACAGGGTGGATTTCCCCTCACCACTGTCCTTCAGGACCATCCCATAAATGGGCTGCAGCAGGACAGCTGCCACTTTTGGGTTGTACCTGCATATCATGCAGAACCATCTTTAAACCAGGCCAGCATTTTCTCCTCATTCAACTGATTTTATGAAACTCCCCAAGAGGCCATAGCTCTGGGCTGGGAAAGAGAAGGTAATGTGACAGGATTGTGGGCCATGAGAATTTGGGCCACTTCCTCATTAACCTTACTTGTATCTTCAAGACCTACTTGAGCTTGTATATACTATTTCCAATTTATGATGGAATGCTGCTGTGCACACCAAACTTTATGGCTTGGTGGGTCTAACAACACACAGCTCATGAAAGGCAGCTCAAGTCTCATGGTAACTTGGTGGCCCATAGTTAAGCATTCTTTCTCTACTAAGCCCCAATAGCAGGCCAAAAGTTTTTCTCAAAAGGATAATAGTTATCTGCAGAGGATGGTAAAGCTTTACTCTAAAATCCTAAGGGCCTGCATTGTGATTCTCTTATAGGAGCCTGCCAAAAGCTCTAAACAGCTTATCTATTTGCCACTTGCATTTCCAGATCCATTTGGTCAGCTGGATCATAGGGTACAAGTGACAGTGCAGGTTGCACAGCAGCCTGGACTTGTCACACAGCCTCATCTTTTTCCTGTCCCAACTCAAAACTAGAAGCTTCTCTGGTTACTCAGTTAATGGGCTACAGTAGCACACCCAAATGTGGACTATGTTGTCTCCAAAATCCAAAGAGGCCAACTAGGCATTTTGCCTCTTTTTTTGGTCCCAGGATGGGCCAGATTCAATGGTGTATCCTTCACCTTAGAAGGGATATCTCAACATGCTCCACCACACTGGACACCTAGAAATTTTACTAATTTGGAAGGCCCCTGTATGTTTGTTGGATTTATCTCTCAGCTACTGACACACAAATGCCTTACCAATAAGTCTGGAGAAGTTGCCACTTCTTGCTCACTAGGTCCAATCAACCTGCTGTCATCAATATAATGGACTAGTGTGATGTTTTGACAGAGAGAGAAATGACCAAGGTCCTTGCAGACAATATTATGACATAGAGATGGAGAGTTATATACCCCAGAGTTAGGACAGTGAAGGCATACTGTTCACCTTGAAAGCTGAATGCAAACTCTTTCATATGGTCATTACTAACAGCTATTAGTTATTACCAAAAGCATTTGCATGATCAATAGCTGCATATGAGGTACCAGGTTTGTGTTGATTTTCTCAAGCAATCCACTGTCATCCTCTAAGACCCAACTGTTTTCTGCACAGGCCAAATATGGGGGTTGAAAGGGGATGTGGTGGGAATCACAACCCTGCATCCCTCAAGTCCTTAAAAGTGACATTAATTTATGCAATCCCTCCAGGATTCTGTTATTTCTTCTCATTTACAATTTTGCTAAGCAGGGGCAGTTTTAATGACTTTCACTTGGCCTTTCCCACTGTAATAACCCTCATTCCATGAGTCAGGGAACCAATGTGGGGTTCTGCCAGTTGCTGAATATGTCGATTCCAATTATGCATTCTGGAACTGGGGAAATAACCAGAGTGGGTCTGGGGACACACTGGACATTGTGAGATGGACCTGAGCTAAAACTCTATCAATCACCTTCCTCCATAAGCCCCTACACTGTCTGGTGAACCAGAGTGATATTTTGGGTCTCCTGGAATTAATGTCACTTCTGTATCTAATAATCCCCAAAATATCTGAACATTTCCTCTTCCCCAATGCACAGTTACCCTGGTAAGAGACCTAGGTCCCCTTGCAGAAGGCAAGGAGAAAGATTAACAGCATAAGGTTTTGGCAGTGTAACAGGGTCCTTCCCTAAGGGTACCTGGCCTTCCCCTCTTTCAAGGTGCTCTGGGTCTGTAAACTGTCTTAAGTCTGGGAATTAAGAGGTGTGACTATCTATTTTTGTCATTCATGGTAGACTTTTGTTCACTTGACCTAGAATTCTTCTGTTTATACAGATCAAACAAGAATTTAGTAGACTACCCATTTATTTTACTGCTAGGTAATCCATGAACTAGCCAACACCATAAGTTTCCATGAGTCAGATTATTTTGACTGCTGCTTTGAGCCTACTTTCCATTATGGTATCCATGCCCACCTTTTCTTTGGGAATTAACTGCTGCTACAAGGCTTCTGCCAACTCAGGATCCAGTTGTCTCCATTGTATTAAAGCATTCCAACCCAGTAACAGCAGTTCCCACAGTAATATGTGACCTACAGAAAAGGGTGACTACAGTGCACTTCAGGGATGATGGAGGTCAGCTAGGAAAATTATCCCTCACAGTCCTGGTAAAAGGTGTGTCCTGTGGACATTCCTGGGGTGTGTGAGCAGGACTTCCATGATAAATCCTTTCTAACATTCCAATCTCCTTAAGCCTTTGTATCCCCTCCTCTACATTACACCATGGCAGTTCCGGCATTTTGACCTCAGGTAATGTCAACCACCTTTTGATCCATGTTATAGGCAACCATCCAGTTATTACCCTTTCTAACCCCCCCAAGCTACAACACTGAATGCAGAATCTCTGCTTAGTGGGCCATATCAGTAAGTTCAGTGTGATCCAACTTTATATTCCTTCCACCATTATCCCACACCCTTAATATCCATTCCCACACATATTCCCTTGATTTCTGTCTATATAAAATGGAAAACACATGCCGTTCTTCTGGAGTATAGCATACTTCCTCATGGGTAACAATTTTTACCTCACCTTTTGGGAACTGTTGGGACTTTAGTTATAGGTCTCAAAGAAAAGAGTGGGTTTGGGGTGGGTCAGGGAAAGAATTAGAAGTATACTTCAAGCCGATTACTTCAGGACATTCCACTGCATTTTCATCTTGTGAAACATGATTAATCTCTCCAGACAGAAGAGTGAGGGATGCTTCCTTGAGGAAGGTGATTACAGGCTTAGGAAACACTGAAGGGTTAAAATCTTTAGGTGGAAGTTGGATAGTAGGCTCCTCTTTGCAGACTGGGGTTCTGGAAGCTGTTTACTCAAGGCAGGCTAGAGGTTGGGTAGCTGTCTCCTCAAGGCAGACTGGAGGTGGGGGATCTGTTTCCTCAGGGCAGACCATTACAAATATATCTAGGAAAGACAACAAAATCCATGGTTCCAATCTCCCCATTGCCATTATTATCAATCCATATGTCCCCATCTCCATTTTCAGGATCATATTTTTAAACAATCAGTGCCCTTACTTTAACAGCAGACACCATGCAAGGTTGATATTTCAGCTTATATTGTAAATATGCTACTTGCACAAGGACACTCTAGGTCTTCTTTTCAGAGATCTCAAGTCTGTGGCCACAGGGAATAAGATTTTCTTTCAGGGCACACATAGAAATGTTTACATCTGTCTTATGATGTTTAAGTTTCAAACTTGAAGACCAGCTCATTCCTTTCTCTTATACTTTAACCAGTGTATCTAAGAACAACCAGCCTTTTAATCCGACAAAACTCTGTAAAGGTGTCATTAACACTGTCACCCATGACTCCCAGGGAGGTGAGTCTCCCTTGTGACATGGGACATGATTCCCAAGAATGAGCAAGGACCTGGCATTAAGGGTTTGAGAATGCCTTTTTGACAAAAGGGGGAAAAGAAAGGTAACAAAATAAGGTTTCAGTGACTAAGAGATTTCAAATAGTGGAGAGGTTATCCTGAAGGTTACTCTTGTGCAAGCTCCAGCTAGCTAATCCAAATGGCCACAATATGCTAATCCCCAATCAACAGCAGTTCCAAAATATGTCGGTCCCTATCTGAGACTATGACAGTTTCACTTACTAAGTTTATTTTTTCAGAAACTTAAATCCTCCAGAGTGTTTCTACACCAGATAAGTCACACAACCCAGAGACAACAGTCTCTTCAAGAATATCAACTAGATTCAGCCCCCTTTCCCATAATGTCAACATCCATTTTGAAAATTAACAGGTTAAGGTGGTCACTGGCTAGACATCCCTGAAGATTGAGGAAGGTGTAACAACAGACAGGAAAGAATTCAACAAAGAATTATGAATACTTAATCTTTACATAAATATTTTTAGATGCTAGAGTATTAGAATAGTTAGAAGGAAATAACTGAAATGGTTGAACTGTAACCCATAACATTCTTTTAAATTTCCTCTATAGATACTCATTAAATAGTAATTTGAAAGTTACCACCTTTCTGTATATATATTTCACAATAAGGAAATAACCAAAATGGTGGAACTGTAACCCATAAAATTCTTTGAAATGTGCTCTCTAACTACTTGTTAAATCACTCTTTGAAAGTTATCGCTTTTTTGTGTATATCTTATATGTCAAAATTTCAAAATGTAAGAAGAAAAAAAACACTGTTGCCCAGAGTCTTGCCTTTTAAAAGAGTATGAGTGGGAGAATCAAATGGTGATATTTTTTTTATCTCCATTGCCAACTCATGCCATGAACTATCAGTGGCATCTTGATTATTGGAATAAGTCATTAGTGCCTTTGAATCTAATCAGATTAGAAAACTAAAATAAAAGCCCATTTTAAGATTCTGTTTCTCAAGAACCACTCCCAGTATCAAGCTGTATAACTTGAGGTTCTCTAGGGAAACAGAACCAACAGGAAATGTCTGTAAATATGAGATTTTGTAAAAGTGCCTCACACAACTGTGGGGATGCATGAGTCCAAATTCTGTAGGGCAGGGTGCATGAATCCAAAGTTTGCAAGGCAGGATGCACAAGTCCATATTCCATATGGCAGGCAGTCAGCTGGCAACTCCGATGAATGTCTTTGATGAACTTCCCAGGAGAGGCTGGCTGGCTGAAGAAGAAATGAAGTTTCTCTCTCTTCTCCCTTAAATGTGTTCAACTGATTGGATTAAATCCAGCTGATTGAATCCTCTCATTGCAGAAGACACACCCTTCATTGATGTAATCAGCCACAGATACAATCAATTGATGATTTAATAAACCAGCCTTCTGGTTATTGACCAGCCACAAATGCCCTTGCAATAATGGTTAGGCTAGTGCTTAGTTGATAAGAAAACTGGGCACCATCACCTGCGCATGTTGACACATGAACCTAACCATCACAGAAGATCCTCAGAATGTTCAAACTATAAGTGTCCAATACTCTTATAGAGCTTATTTGAATACAATACCCAATACTTACCAAATCAGATTTCCATTTTTTTCTGATTATTTGGTTTGCTAAAGCAAGTTAATTGAGGATGGTTTCTGTACCCACACACACATAAATGCCATTAAAACTCTCTCTTAGTCCATATGGAACACTTAGGTCTGAGGCACAAACTTGCTATTTGGTCCAATGCTGCCCTTATTTTCAATTGTTTCTGTTATTTTATTAGCTCTATGAGAATAAGGTCTACTCTTTCTCCTTTTCTGTCACCAATTTCTAGACAGTTCTGGATGCTTGAGTACTGAATAAGTGTGTGTTAATTTAACTAAGGAGATAGCATTTTGAGGTATATAGTAGAAAGTGGCTCCCTTTTTACCAATAAGAAAATCCCAATGTGTGATAAAGAACATCCATACATCTCAGTTTTCCCAGAAGTGTCCTTATGTGTTAGTCTCGGTTTCCCCAAAGGCAGACTCTGAGAGAAAGACTTAGATACAGACAGTTTAAAGTGGTGATACCAGAAAGCACAAATGAGGAAGTGGGAAAGTGAGACTAGAAAAGTTGAAAATCCAAAAAAAGTTATATTAATGATCTTATTATCACTGTAGACTCAATCTTCCAGGGACCTTAGGAAGGATCCTGTAGAACACAACTCAGAATTATTGCATTGGAGCTCAGGGAGGCATTTATTTCACCCACTTGCCTCTCCCATCTGCTTGAAGGTTGCCCTGATAGACTAACTCCTATACACTACTAGGTTATGTCTGAGGGCTGTTGAACAATTTGTACAGTGCTTCAGTCTTTAAAGAAATCAAAACAAATTAACACCTTCATTTGTTTCTTTTTCTTTTTGGTGAAAATTTGTACTTTTTGTTTTATTTTAACTTGTTACTGTGATCACATGTATAAAACTCAAAATTGTCTCCTTTTAACAGGGAACTATCTACTATGGCTCTGATGAAATCAGGGGATGTGGTACATCTAGAAGTATCCTGCACCAGCCTGGCAATCATATATTGTCGTAGTCCTTTTTCACTCTTAATAGCGTCTTGATTTGGAAAATAAAAAATAAAAATAACAAAACCCTAGCAACTACTTAATCACACCTACTTCACTTTGTCTGTAATCCCCCTAACTTAATTCTGGCCACCATTAATATTGCAAAAGTCACCTAGCTGGCTTTTTCACTAGTCTTTTCTTCTCTATTTCATTCTCCAGATGGCTTAATATTGATCCTTCTAAACTGAATACCTGATCAAGTCATTCCTTCTAATGTATTCATTGGCTCTTTATTTCTTCTTAGGTATTTCCAAAGCCCTTAGCATAGTATCAAAGACCTGTTGTGGTCTGCTGCTGCTAACATTTCCAGACTCATTTCTTGATCTCTTCCACCTTCACAGAATGATTGTCCTAGCCACACTGAACTAGGTGCAATCCCCAACTGACCGTGCAACAGCACATTACTTACACTTAAGAAGCATTTACTGTGCACCACAGACCTTGACATTTATTATTCCCCCAAAAAAACCTTATACATAAAGTATTATTATTTTTGAAGATAAGGAAACAGGTTTAGAAATTCTAAGTAACTTGCCCAAGCTCATTGAGCATGATTACAGAGTCAGGGTTTGAACCCAAATACGTTTGGCTCCAGAATCTGTCTCAACCATTGTACCATACTGTTGTAGTGACTGAGACAAGTGCTTGGTTCTGTGCTAAGCATTGGTGAGCAAAAGAATGTGACAAGTAATCTGGGACTTGAAGGTCTATATATCACTTCCTTTGGGATATTCCCCTGCTTCCTATGTGATCCCACAGGCCCTTTGGCTCACCCTACATTGAAATTTATCAACATGTTCATTATCTTTGCCTATTTACTTGTTGGTTTCTGTTCTAGTTTGCCAATGCCATCAAAATGCAAAAACACTGGAAATGGATTGGTTTTTATGAAAGGGGGTTTATTTGGTTACACAGTTACAGTCTTAATGCCATAAAGTGTCCAAGGTAGCACATCAACAACTGGGTACCTTCACTGGAGGATGGCCGATGGTATCCAGAAAACCTCTGTTAGCTGCAAAGGCACATGGCTGGCATCTGCTCCAAAGTTCTGGTTTCAAAATGGCTTTCTCTGAGGACATTCTTCTCTAGATGGCAGTTCCTCAAAAATGTCACTCTCAGTTGCTCTTGGGGTGTTTGTCCTCTCTTAGCTTCTCCAGAGCAAGAGTCTGCTTTCAATGGCCAGCAGTGGCTCCATCTATAAAGATCTCACAAAAATTCTGTTGACTTTGCATGAAGCACACAGGGTTCAAAACCATCAGACAGTAGGACTTTCCACAAATCTTTTCTGGATAACTCCATCTCCAATTTTGGCTTGTTCTGAAATGGTGGTCAGGTTCCATGTTTGGTTAAATCCTCATGTGGGGCTGTAACTTCTAGGATTCCACCCATGGAAGCCTGGAATTTTCAGAACCATCAGTTTCTGGTTCCTTTGAACCCAAGAGTTCAGTTCTAATTTTATGTCTCTCCACTCACATTTTACTATAAGCTGGAAGGAGAAGTCATGCTATATCCACAACTTTTAGTTCTGAAATCTCATCAGCCAAGTATCTCAGCTCATTGCTCTCAAATTCTTCCTTCCATCCAACACCAGAATTCAATTTTGCCAAATTCTCTGCCACTTTAAAACAAGGATCACCTTTCTTCCAGTTTGCAACAACACATTCATCATTTCTGTTCAAGGCCTCAACACAACTATCTTTAGAGTCCACAGTCTCTTCAAAGCAGTCTCTTCAAAGCAGTTTAGGCCTTTTCTATCAAGCTCATCACAATTCTTCCAGAATCTTCCCCTTATCCATTTAAAAAGCCATTCTAACATGTTTGGTCTTTGCAAACTCAGCAGCACCCCACTCCTGGACCAAAGTCTGTTCTGGTTTGCCAATGCTGCTGGAAGGCAAAACACCAGAAATTGATTGGCTTTTAAAAAGGGGGGTTATTTGGTTACACAGTTACAGTCTTAAGGCCATAAGGTGTCCAAGGTAGCACATCAGCAATCGGATACCTTCACTGAAGGATGGTCAATGGCATCTGGAAAACCTCTGTTAGCTGGGAAGGCATGTGACTGCTGTCTGCTCCAAACTTATAGTTTCAAAATGACTTTCTCCAAGGACATTCCTCTCTAGACTGCAGTTCCTCAAAAATGTCACTCTTAGTTGCTCTTGGGGCATTTATCCTGTCTTAGCTTCTCTGGAGCAAGAGTCTGCTTTCAATGGCCATCTTCAAACTGTCATCTGCAGTTACTCTCTCAGCTTCTGTGCACTTTTCACAGTGTCCCTCTTGGCTGTAGCAAGCTTGATCCTTCTGTCTGAGCTTATATAGTGCTCCAGTAAACTAATTCAAGGCCCATGCTGAATGGATGGGTCCACACCTCCATGGAAATTATCAAATCAGAGTTATCACCCACAGTTGTGTGGGGCATATTTCCATGGAAACAACTAATCCAAACATTCCAACTTAATCCCCACTAATATGTCTGCCCCCACAAGATTTCATCAAAGAACATGGCTTTTTCTGGGGAACATAATGTATACAAACTGGTACAGTCTCTAAAGTCCTTTTGGGATTGTACCAAAACATATTTGGCACAGACTAAACACCCAATCAATCCTTTTGCTATTAATATCAACATAAAAAGAAGATATTATCAGGAAAGACAAAATAAAAAGTAATATTATATAAATGAAAATGAAAATCTAAGGAAAGAAAAAAATACTCAAATTATACCCCCTTTCAATTAAGGACAAAAAACAGAGAATAGAAAACAAATTGATAAAGAAAAACTATAAAGAGATGGACAATTGCTAACTGGACTTTGTGAATTTTATTCATATTTACTACTTTTATTTATTAAGTTGACTTTATTTTTTAAGCAGTTTTATTGAGATATATTTACATACCATACAATCCAAGGTGAACAAACAATGGTTAACAGTATCATCGCAGAGTTGTGGACTCATCACCAGAATCAATTTTACATTTTCATTTCTCCAAAAATAAAAACCCCATGCCACTTATCAGTTGCCTCTCAATCCCTCTATCCTTCCCTAGCCCTACATAACCCTTAATCCAATTCTGTCTTTATAAATTTATTATATTTACATTTTATAAAAATGGAATTATACAATATCTAGTATTTGTGCCTGGTTTCTTTCACTTAGCATAATGCTTTGTTTCTTTGTTTTAAATTTTTTTTTATTAGAGAAGCTGTAGAGAAGTTTAACTAGATAAGTCATGTAGAAAAAACAACATTCCCATATATGCCTATTTTTTGATACTTTGCCTTGGTGTGCTACCTTTGTTACAATTGAAGAATATTAAAATATTACTGTTAACTATAGTTTATGGTTTGGATGAGGTATATTTCCCCTATGACAGCCTGTTATTTTTTATACAATTTTATTGAGATATATACACATACCAGATAATCATCCAAATTGTACAGTCAATGGTTCATGGTATCATCACATAGTTGTGCATTCATCACCACAATCAACTTTTGAACATTTTCATTACTCCAAAAAAAGTAAGAATAAAAATAAAAATAAAAAGAAACACTCAAGAAATCCTATACCCTACCTTCCCCCATTATTTATTTATTTTCTTTTCTTTATTTTCTTACTCATCTGTCCATGCACTTGATAAATGGAGTGTCCATCTCAAGGTTTTCTTGGTTCCACAGTCATGCAGTAAAAGCTATATAGCTACACAATAATCCTCAAACCAAGGTTACTTGATCACAGTTCAATAGTTTCAGGAATTTCCTTCTAGCTATTCCAATACACTAAAAACTAAAAAGGGATATCAATATAATGTATTAGAAGAGGAGCTAAGATGGCATCATAGAGAGGAGTGGAAGCTAGTTATCCCCCTGGAACAATTAATAAACAAGTAAATAACCTGTAATAACTGCAGGGAGACAAATATGACTGTCCACACATCATACATCAACCTGAATTGGGAGGAATGCCTGAGATCATGGCATAAAATCTGTAAGTAAAATCTGCAGACCTGAGCCAAGAGCTGAGAGCCCCTTCCTCATGGAAGCCTGGTGGTGCTAGAGAGCAGCACTCTCCAAACAAGCAAATATACCTCAGCCCAACTTGAACTGGGGTTTTAATGTTAACTGCTCAATACAGACTATGAATCCCCAACAAACAGACAGAGGCTTTTGGAGATGACTGACCTTGGAGAGTCAGGGGTTGTATCTGTCTCAGGATGGGAAGCCCAAAGGATTGGGTGCTATCTCTGGCCAATGGGTGAATCTGCGGGCTGTCTGTCCCTTTCTCTCTCTCTCAACCTGGATGGCTCAGTGGAGAAAGCCTCAACCATTTTCAGCTCACAGTGCTCTGCAGTAGAGAAAGCCTCAGCCATTTTAAACTCACAGCACTCTGACCCAGAGAAGGGTGGAGATAGTAGAGTCGGAGAAACAAAGAATCTATTTACATGCAAATGACCTCTCTTTAGGTGGCATAGCTTCCCAAGACAAAAGAGGTGGGGCTCAGATCTACTACCCTCCTTCCATTCAGGGCCAGACCCCAGAGCCTGGGGCAGGAGAGCCACAGGCCATGCCTCCTTAAACCAGTCTGGAGTGACAGGCTGACAGGTGCCACCTGTTGGGCAGAAAAGCACAGGATGTGTCAATCCTCTAAGACACACCATCAGAGAAACTGGATACTGAGGATTTCCTCCTTCTGGGACCTGAGCCTGCTCTAATCTGGGAAAGCCTGATTGGGGTGGCCAAGGAGGCAAGATGCCTAAACAACAGAAAACTACAACCTACACTAAGAAAAACAAAGTTATGGCTCAGCAAAAGGAACAAAACTACACTTCAACTGAGATACAGGAATTTAAACAATGAACGCTAAATTAATTCAAAAACTTTAGAGGAGATATGGCAAAAGAGATAAAGTCTATAAAGAAAACACTAGGAGTACATGAGGCAGAAATTGAAAAAACAACTGGCAGAATCTATGGAAATAGAAGGCACAACACAAGAGACAAAAGACACAATGGAAACATAGAACAGCAGGTCTCAAGAGGCAGAAGAAAACACTAAGGAACTGGAGAATAAGGCACCTGAAAGCCTACATACAAAAGAACAGATAGAGAAAAGAATGGAAAAGTATGAGCAATGTCTCTGGGAATTTAAGGACAAAATGAAATACAAAAATGTACATATCATTTGTGTCCCAGAAGGAGAAGAGAAGGGAAAAGGGGCAGAAGAAATAATAGAGGAAATAATGAAAATTTCCCATCTCTTATGAAAGACATAAAATTACAGATCCAAGAAGTGCAGAATAGATCTGAATAGGCCTACACCAAGACACTTAATAATCAGATTATTAAATGTCAATGACAAAGAATCCTGAAAGCAGAAAGAGAAAAGTGATCCATCACATACAAAGGAAGCTCAATAAGACTATGTCTGGATTTCTCAGCAGAAACCATGGAGGCAAGAAGGAAGTGGTATAATATATTTAAGATACTGAAAGAGAAAAACTGCCAACCAAGAATCCTATATCTGGCAAAACTGTCCTTCAAATATGAGGGAGAGTTCAAAATATTCTCTGACAAATAGACAATAAGAGAGTTTGTGAACAAGATACCTGCCCTGCAGGAAATACTAAAGGGAGCACTATAGACAGATAGAAAAAGACAGGAGTGAGAGATTTGGAACGCAAATTTGGGTGATGGTAGCACAGCAACTTAAGTACACTGAACAAAGATAATGATGAATATGGTTGATAGAGGAAGGTTAGGAGCATGCGGGACACCAGAAGAAAGAGGAAAGATAAAGACTGGGACTGCATAACTCAGTGAAACCTAGAATGTTCATCAATTGTGATAAAATGTACAAGTATGTTTTTCATGAGGGAGAACAAAAGAATGTCAACCTTGCAAGACATTAAAAACAGGGAAGTATTGGGGGAAAAATAAAATCAACATAAATTAGAGACTAAAATTAACAGTATCATTGTATTATGCTTCCTTTAATGTGACAAAGGCAATATACCAAAGTAAATGCAGATAAGAGGGGGGCATAGTGGAGGGGTGTGAGACTTGGCATTGGTGGTGTTGTCTGACTCTTTATTCTACTTTGATCTAAGGTTATCTTTCCTTTTGCTGCTTCCTAGCTGTCATGTTTTTTCTTTCTTTGTTCCTTTTGTTTTGTTTGTTTGTTTCTTCCTCCTTCTTTGTGGAAGAAATATAGATGTCCTTATATAGATAGTGGTGAGGGTGTTGAACACATAAATATATGACTATACAGGGAACCATTGATTGTTTACTTAAGATGGAATGTATGGTGTGTGAACAAAACCATCTTTAAAAAATGGCTTGATGATGAAAACTTGATAGCAATATACTGATTGAAATAAGCCAGACACTTAAGGACAAATATTGCAGGGTTTCAATGATAGGAATGAATTATAATATGTAAACTCATATACATGAACTATGTTACGAAGATACAGAATGAGGCTAAAGAATGGGGAGCAGTTGCTTAGTATGAGCAGAACATTCAACTAGGATGAACTTAACTATTTGGAAACAAACATAGGTGATGGTAGCCCTTTGTGAGAATAACTAACAGTGCTGGATGGTGTATGAATGTGGTGGAAAGGGTAAGTTTAGAGTCATTTTTGTCACCAGAAAGAAAGTTGGAGGTTGAAAGTTGGAAATGTATAAAACAGTAAACCTTGTGGTGGACAATGTCTGAGATTAACTGTAAAAATATTAGAAATCTCTTTCATGAACCAGAACAAATGTATGACACTACAACTAGAAGTTATTATTAGAGGGGTATATAGGAAAAAATATATACCTATTGCAAACTATATACTACAGTTAGAAGTATTTCAATGTTTTTCATAAACAGTAACAAATGAGGTACACCAATACTACAAGTCAACAATGGAGGGGGGTTGGTTAGGGATATGGGAGGATGTGAGTTTCCTTTTCTTTTATTTTCTTGTCTTTATTTCTTTTCTGGAGTAATGAAAATTTTCTAAAAATTGAACAAACATTAGTTGTGGTGATGAATGCACAGCTCTATGATGGTACTGGGGGCAATTGACTTTACACTTTGGATCTTTGGATAATTGTATGGTATGTGAACAATCACAATAAAAATGTAATAATTTGAAAAAATATATATATTGCATTAGAATAACCAATAGATTGACATCTGAATTCCATCTGAAATTTCTCAGCCACTGAAACTTTACTTTGTTGCATTTATCTTTTCACTTTGGTTCAAGGAGTCTCTCTCAATCCCATGATGCCAGAGTAAGGCTCATCCCAGGGAGTCATGTCCCACAGTGCCAGGGAAATTTATGACCCTGGGAGTCATGTCCCATGTAGAGGTGAGGAGAATGAATCTCCCTCAGGAGTTGGATTAGAGAGAGAGGGCAATTCTGAGAAACAAAAGATGCTCTCTTAGGGTGAATCTTAGACATAATTATAAGTAGGTTAAGCTTCTCCATTGCAGAAATAAGTTTCATAAGGGGAAAACCCAAGATTAAGGGCTCGGCAAGCCTGTTATTAACACCTTGTAAAAGTGATGTACAATTTCTTGTAATTCATGAAAGAACATACTTATATGTGTGCTACTAACTATAGTTATTGTCCACAACACTTGTTCGCTGTGTTATATGGTCCCATGTTTTTTGTTTTAACTCTCCTACTAGTAACATACATGACCCAAAACTTCCCCCTTTCAACCATATTCACACACATAACTCAGTGTTGTTATTACACTCACAAATATGTGCTACCATCACTACTATGCTTTTCCAAAGATCTAGTCAACCTAATTAGAAATTCTGCACATATTAAGCATCAGATCCCCATTCTCTACCCCAATCCTATCTCCTGTTAAACTATATTCTAGATACTACCTCTATGAATGAGCTTATTATAATTAGTTCATGTCAGTGAGATCATACCATATTGTCCTTTTGTGTCTGGTTTATTTCATTCAATATAATGTCCTCAAGGTTCATCAATGTTGTTGCATGCATTAAGACTTCATTCCTTCTTACAGCAGAATAATATTCCATCATATATATATACAACAGTTTTGTTTATCCAATCATCAGTTGCTGCTATGAGCATCAGTATACAAGTGTCTGTTCAAGTTCCTACTTTAAATTCTTCTGGGTATACACTGAGTAGCTGGGTTGCCAATTATATGGCAACTCTATACTTAGCTTCCTGTTAACCTGTCAAATTCTCATCCATGGTAGCTACCCCATTACACATTCCCACTAGCAGTGAATGAGTGTTCCTATATCTCCAAATCCCTTCCAGCATTTGCAGTTTTCTGTTTTGTTTTTTTTTTTTATAGTGGCTATTCTAGTAAGTTGTGAAATGATCTCATTGTGGTTTTGTTTTGCAGTTTGATAGTAGCTACTGATGTTGGACATCTTTTCATGCACTTTTTAGTCATTTGTATTTCTTCTTTGGAAAAATGGCTATTCATGTCTTTTGCCCATTTTTAACTGGGTTGTTTGTCTTTTTATTGTCATAGGATTTTTAAATATGTTCTGGATATTAAACCCTTATCAGATATGTGGTTTCCAAATATTTCCCCCAATTGAGTAGGCTGCCTTATCACTTTCTTGAGAAAGTCCTTTGAAGCACAAAAGGTTTTAATTTTGAGGAGATCTCATTTATCTATTATTTCATTCATAGTTTGTGCTTTGGCTTTAAAGTCTAAGAAACTGTTACTATCACAAGATCTCAAAGATGCTTCCCTATATTTTTTTCTATGACTTTTATGGTCCTGGCTCTTATATTTAGGTCTTTGTTCCATTTTGAGTTAACTTTGTGTAACGTGTGACACAGGGGTTTCCTTCATTATTTGTTGTATGGATATACAGTTATCCCAGCACAATTTGTTGAAGAGACTTTTTTATCCCACTTGAATGGACTTGGCAGCATTATCAAATGGCAGTTGGCTATCGAAGTAGGGGTATATTTCTGAACTATCAGTTTTATTCATTTTATTCCATTGGTCAATATATCTACCTTAATGACAGTATCATCTTGTTTTGACCCCTAGAACTTTGCAATATGCTTTAAAGTCAGGAAGTGTGAGTCCTCCATCATCATTCTTTTCCAAAATGATTTTAGCTATTCAGGGTCATGTACCCTTCCAAATAAATTTGATAATTGGTTTTTCCATTGCAGCAAAGTAGGCTGTTGGAATTTTGATTGGGATTGCTTTGACTCTGTAAATCAATGTGAACACAATTAATCTCTTAACAATATTTAGTCTTCCAATCCATGAACACTGAATATCCTTCCATTTATTTAGGTCTTCTTTGATTTCTTTTAGCAATGTTTTTTTTTTAAATTTTCTGTATACATGTCTTTTACATCCTTGCTAAGATTATTTCTAGATATTTGATTCTTTTAATTGCTATTCTAGGGGGATTTTTTTCTTGACTTTGCCTCAGTGTGCTCATTACTAGTGTATAGAAACACTACTGATTTTGTGTGTTGATCTTGTACCCCTCCACTTTGCTGAACTCATTTATTATCCCAGGAGTTTTGTTGCAGATTTCTCAGGACTTTCTGTATATACGATCATGTCATCTGCAAATAGTGAAAGTTTTACTACTTCATTTCTGATTTGGATTATTTTTATTACACTTTCTTGCCTAAATTCTCTAGCTGGAACTTCTAGCACAATGGTGAATAACAGTGGTGACAGTGGGCATCCTAGTCTTTTTCGTGATCTTAGAGGGACAACTTTCACTCTTTCATTTCTTAGTACAGTGTTAGCTGTGGGTTTTTCATATATGCCTTTATTATGTTGAGGAAGTTTCCTTTGATTTCTATCTTTCAAAGTCTTTTTAACAACAAAGGATGCTGGATTTTGTCAAATGACTTTTCTGCATCAATTGAAATGATCTTCTATTTTGTATCTTTAATTTGTTAATGTGGTGTTTACATTAATTGATTTTCTTATGTTGAAACATAAGAAATATCTGGGAGAAAATCCACTTGATCATGGTAAATAATTGTTTTAATATGCTGTTGAATTGGATTTGCAAATACTTTGTTGAGTATTTTTTGTGCCTATCTTCATTAGAGAGTTTTATCTGTAATTTTCTTTTGGGGTAGCATGTTTATGAGGCTTTGATATTAGGATGTGTGTTGGCTGCATAGAATGAATTAAGTAGTGTTCTATTCAATTTTTAGGAAGAGTTTGAGCACAATTTGTATTAACTCTTGGAATGAATGATGGAACTAACCTGTGAAGCCATCTGTACCTGGGCTTTCCTTTTTGGGAGGTTTTTGATTACTGATTCAATCTCTTTACTTGTAATTGGCCTGTTGAGGTCTTTTATATCTTCTAGAATCAATGTAGTTTTTCCACTTCATCTAAATTGTCTAATTTATTGGCATGCAGTTGTTCATACTATCTTCTATGGAATATTTTTCTCTCTGGAATCATTAGTAATGCCCCATCTCTCATTTCTGATTTCATTAATTTGTATCTTCTGTCTGTTTTTCTCAGTCTAACTAGTGGTTTGTTAATTTTATTGCTCTTTTTGAAGAACCCAGTTTTGGTTTTAATTGTATTATTTTTTAAATTCCAAATATCATTTATTTATGCTCTAATCTTTGTTATTTCTTTCTTCCTGTTTACTTTGGCTTTAGTTTGCTGTTCCTTTCTCATTCCTCCAGCTCTTAAATTCCACAGGTTAAGAACTAGAAGATCAGTCAGGCCTATATTTTACCTCTTCTTTTTTAATGTAGGCATTTAGTTCTGTAAATTTCCTTCAGCACAACCTTCACTAAGCTTGATATGTTTTGTTCTCATTTTCACCTAACTGAAGATATTCACTGATTTATTTTGAAATTTCATCATTTAACCACTGATTGTTGAAAAGCATGTCATTTAGCTTCCGTATATTTATGAATTTTCCAGTTTTCTGTCGGTTATTTATTTCCAGCTTCATTCCTTCATCAACAGAGGAAATGCTTTATATAATTTTGATCTTTTAAAATTTATTGAGACTTGTTTTGTGAACCAACATGTGTTTTATCCTGGAGAATAATACATTTGCACATAAGAAGAATGTATACCATGCTTTTTACAGTTCAATGTTCTAAATCTGTCTGTTAGGTCAAGTTCATTTTTCATATTATTCAGGAACACTATTTCCCTATAAATCCTCTCTCTAAATGTTCTATTGATGAGAGTACATTTGAAATCTCCAGTTATTAATTTTGGGGGCCCAATACCCCATGGGCTTAGGATTCCCAACCAGTGTGGCTGCATTGGCCAGGGCTATGGCCATTATACTTTTTCCCCCACCTTCTAATAATTTGCAAGAACAAATTATTTCATTACCTCATTGTGGTTTTAACTTGCCCATCCTTTAACTTGAATTTGCAATGCTTGCATGGGTCCTGCAGTTACCAACTCAATGGGAACAGGAGCTGCTGCTGGAGGTCATGAATTGAGGCTGGTGAGGACTTGAGATAACCAATGGGTCCACTGCTGCAGGGATTGTTTGTCATCCGTTAGCTGCTTTTTCAAAAGCCCATTCATTCTTCACCATGAAACACAATTATCTTGTGCTTGTGGCAGTCAGTCTAGATGTCTTCTCACAATCAGTTCTCCTATAAGGGGTGGCCAGCAATGGTCCATTGCTCTTTATTCCATGTGGCCACCCACAGTGTTAAGCCCTTAATTCAGCCCCTTGGCTGCTTTGCATAGTACCAGTTTCCCATCATATGTTGTCCATATTAGGTTGCACAGCTACTGCCATCTAGGTGGTGGGCTGCCAATGTGCTGAACCATCAGTATACCAGAAAGACTCTGTATACTGCCATATCCATCAATGGAGGACATGAAAACAGCCACACCTAGGGAGGATCATCAGGGAGGAACAAATGTTCTTCCACATAGGAAACTGGTCCTAGAGTATCATGAATTCCTGCACTTAAGGGGCTGTTGTTAAAGACATTGCATTGCAGTAGATAGGCTTTCCATTTTGTCAGAGTGCTCAGCTGAGCACTCCCTGAATATGATTTATTTGCTGTGTCTTTTACCACACTGGCATGGGGATGGTGGAATGCAATGACACAGGGCATTTTGGGTTACTCCTTCAACTTGCAGCATAGCATTATAGGCAGTGCACAGTTGTTTTTCCAAGAGGTTGTATCATATCTTGGCCCCTTTCCAAAGCTGAAACCCAAAGCTAAGGAATACTCATTTTCTTGTTGCCTTTGCCACAAGCCTCACCCAAAGCCAATATTAGTACTGGTCACATCCAATTTATAAGATATGTCTGGGTCCACCCACTTTAAATGTTGAGCCTGTGGAACAGCTTGTATAGTCTTTTCAAAGTTGGCTTGCTGTAGAATATCCCATTCCCATGTTTTTCCTTTCCTGACTAGGACATACAAATGTTTTAGGATTTGTCCTAAATGGAGTATAAACTGAGAAAAGCCATTAGCTGTTTAGGAGCATGTGGGGTGGGATAATTTTGCACTTTATCAACAACAGCAGAGGGAATGGTCTTAGTAGCAGATTCTAATTCTGCAAGGAGAGTTACTTGTCAACATACCATCATCAATATAATGAAAGAGGGCACCTCTGACAGAGGTTTCCACTTTTTAAAATCTTGAGCTACCAAATATGGCAAACAGTGGGACCATGAAAATAGCTTTGTGATAGCACAGCAAATCTCTACTGTTGCTGCCCCCTTCCCCATGAAGGGGAATGCTAGCTGACTGGAGGGATGTAAAGAAATGTTAAAAATGCTGTTAGTAAAACTGGCCGAATAAGCACTTCTGTCCCACAACAAATAGTTATGTTTGATACAGTTACAAACATAGGAACTTTGTTAAGTTCCCTATAATTAGTAGTCATCTACCAGGTGCCATCAGGCTTCTTCACTGGCCAGACTGGGCTGATAGGCTGTGAATGGAGATTATAATTCCCAACCTTTCCAAATACTTAATGGTGGCAGTGATTTCCTGATGGTCCCTTGATAACTTATATCAAGGCACTGCCATCGTACAATTGGTTCCTTTAATGGTGATCATTTAGCATGTACAGTTTTCACAACCAAGCACCAGAGATGGAATTCACCTACAGTAGTTTGCAAAATGGTATTTTACTCTGGCCAGTGATGGTTAGTTTAGAGCCCCCAGTTTGAAACCATTTCCCATATATCAGGAGCATTCTGCTCCAATGTCTACTAAGGCCAATACCCTATGCTCATTAGTGGGGAACCAAGAGAATTTTAGCTCTATATGTGGCCTTCAATTCCAGTGTCCCCATATATTGTTCTTATTTGGGGATCTCTACCTACCCCATATGCTAGGGGGAAGGGGACCTCCCAGATTCCATCAGCTGTGGGACAGGGGGCTCTTTATATGATATTAGCCATGTCTTTCAGCTACAATCTATGGCATCCTCTAGTGATCTGTTGTCAAACTTAATAAATCTCTGCTCCTTGGGCAGCTTGATCCATAGTTTAACTAACACTGCATTTGGCTGCTCATCAATATCCTCAATATTATATCCAGCAGCTATTAGATCTCTCCACATTTGTTTATGTGACACCTGGTTCAGACCACCATGCCTGCCTTAGAATGCAATCCACAATTTTGAATCTAGCTCCCCTTCACCTTAGATGATCTGTCTCTCCTAGGTGTGCAATCATTTGGCAGCCTGTGAGATGCGCTGTCCTATGAGTGTGTTGAGAATTGGCAAAAAAGCCCCATACCACTGACTGGGAGCAGTATGTAGAAATATCTCATTAGTTACTGTGGTGTATGTTGCATAATCTGGTCTAATGGCACCTGGCATATAAACCACATACTTCAAACATAGCCCCTACAAGGAATCTTGTAGTTCAGCAATGGTACTTCTTTGGGGTTTGATGGGGCAATTACCCCTCATGGGGCCACACCTCATTAAACTGCAATATAAGCCAGTTAATTAGCAAATTTCTTTCCATTTTAGGAGATAACAAACACACGTGTTGATGCAGAGAAGGATCAGTAGGGAAAGAGAACAATTTACTCATCTTATGCTCTGAGACCATACATGTTCTGCACTAGCATCCCACAATCACAATAGCCAACTAGATAAATGTTCTTTAGGTTCTTGCCTATTCTGAGTCCCAATTTCTTGTATCAGAAGCAGTAAAATCTCACATTGTAATATGTTTTCTTTGCTTAACAGGTGCAGCTGGGGATGTGGCTGCATCAACAACATCATCCCCATCTGCCTGTGGTTGTGGTTGGGCTGGGAAATGCTCTGACTTAATCTTACATTGGATAAGAGGGTGAAGAAATTTGCCCTCTCCATCCTTCTCCAAGTCAGACTGGGAATCCTCATCAAGTGATGAAAAATCTACTGGGTCCCAAACTTTGGGATCCCAATCTGGGGAAGTTTGAATATGTCTTACTTGAAACTGAGGTAACTTCTTCCCCCTTACTCTAGCATAAAAACATACTAATATTTCCAAATTTTCATCTACTCAGTATAGCCTCTCATTTAAATTATCTTTCAACTCTGGGCTACCCACATATCCCTCTCTAACTTAAGTTCCCCTTTCAGGCAGAGAACTGCAACTTTGGCCATCAAGACCTCTTGTGCAGCTGATTGCTGGGCCTCCAAAATCAGCCAAGCTATGACTATGGTGGTCTGGCAGCTTTCCTTTTTCTTATGAAATCCCAACTGTCCTGTGGCCTATTGCAGGAGGGCGATTAGTCCATCAAGGGAGTTATAAGCATCTCCATATTCCCTTGGGTGTCCCCATTCACCTAGGAGGATAGCCACCCCTACCCATATGGATGTAGCAGCCCATCCCAGGATTTCCCTAGGAAAGCCTTCCTGTTCAATATTCATGCCTTCTCTGCCCAGCAGTTTTTAGCCTCCTGGCTGACTGGCCAAATGTTCCAGCCTAATTCAACACCAAGACCAAAGAGAATGCCAGGCAAAAAGTTCCCTATGAATTTTTCCCATGGCAGCTGGTTGGGAAATGGATGTCAATGATCTGCAGAAACTAGAGAAAGGAGTGCCTTATACAGCTCAGTAGAGCCTCACTAAACTTGGTTACAAAGAAGCCTCTGCTGAGTCTCAGAAAACTTGATGTCAACAGAGTATCAGGAGTCTTGGTTACAAAGAAACCCAGCTGAGTCTCATGAGTGTTGATTACCAACAGTTATTAGGCTTAATGACCTTCAATGTCTGTGCTCTGGTCATGAGAACCACTGTGTGCTCAAGGGTCCAGCCTTTTCCCTAAGGGAGGGAGTGGGTGCTGACTCCTGGGCTGCCACAGCCTTTCATTCCCATAATATATTATTTTTCTTTGCATGCCTTCAAATTCTTCTTATGCTCACCTAGTCCTAATAAATATCCCTTATTTCTTTAGCCATATTTTCCTTCCTCTCCTTGTATTGGCTCAGGAGATTTGTTTGAATACATTTGACTAGTTGCTCCAAATTCTGAATCTCCTTTGACTCTTTTTTCTTTGGTTGGGCCATATCTTCTCATTTCTTAGTATGTCTTGAATTTTTTTGCTGTTGTCTGAGCATCTGTCTAAGATATTTGTTGACTGGGTTCATGTGAAAACTTTTCTTTGGAAATTTTTCATCAGTTTTTCCCAGATCAAACAGGGCTAGAGTTCCACGCAGTGGGTTCAGGCCAGTTCCCAAGAGCCCTGGGGAAGGGTCAGGGAAATGTCTTCCCAAGACTGCACTTTTCTAGCCTGCCCATCAGATGGTGATCTTGGGCAATCTGTTCCCCATGGCCCTACACAGGCAAGTTATATCTAGGCCTCTATCTCCTCTGCTTTGGGGCTGGTTGAAACAATGGCACTGCAGGTATTGTGGGCAATTGTTTGGAAAGGGCCAAGGCTGCAGGAATTAGGGGTCCAATTTCCTTGGACAACAGTTGGAACAGAACTGCATCATGTTCCCCTCTGTTCTCTGTTGAGAGGCTTTCCCCAGTTCTCCTAGTTCACAGCAGCTTATCCAGCAGGAACTGGGATGACCAGAAGCTGCTGGCCAAAAGGGTAGAAGATGGCCACCAGGAGCTATGGCTAGGCATGTCACTCATGGCTGTTTTGGTTTGTTGGAACAATGATGCTGTGAGCACCACATGTGCCTGTCTGGAAAGTGCCAAGGCTGCATGACCCAAAGGTCCAATACTCCAGACAACAGTTGGATCAAGTGAGCAAGGTCTTCCCTGATTCTCCCAGCCTGCAGCAGCAAGCTAGTCAGAAACTGTGCCAACAAGTCTGCTGGCCTCAAGAGTGGGGGTTGGTGTCCTCATTGTTGTTTTTATCTGAAATTCCCTAATGACAAATGATGTTGAGTGTTCTTTCATTCTTTATTTGCCAACTGTGTATCTTCCTTGGTGAGGACACTGCTCTGATATTCTGCCCATTATAATTTGATTGTTTGTCTCTTTATTGTTAAGTTTTAAGATTTTTTTAATATATATTTTGGATACAAGTACTTTATCAGATGTGTGTTTTGCAAATGTTTTCTCCCTGACTGTGGCTTATCTTTTTTATTTTCTTAACAGTGTCTTTTTCAGAATAAAAGTTTAATTAATAAAGTCATTCTATAAAATTTTCTTTCATGGATCAAGCTTTTGGTTTTGTATTCAAAAACTCATCAACAATCTCAAGGTTGCCTAGAGTCTCTCCTGTTTTCTTCCAGAAGATTTATGTATTTTGCATTTTATGTTTAGACCTATAACTCATTTTGAAATAAGGTTTGCTAAAGATTTAAGGTCTGAGTCTAGATTCACTTATTTTGTATATGGACATCCACTTTTTCCAGTACCATTTGTTGAAAAGACTATCATTTCTCCATTGAATTTTTGCTTTGTTGTCAAAAACCAGTTGAATGTAATTTTGTATGTCTCTATACTCTCAATTGTGTTCCATGGATCCACACTCTCTTGATTACTGTAAGACAATTATAGTAAGCTTTGAAATCAGGTAGTGTGTGTCCTCCACCTTTATCTTTTCATCAGTATTTTCTTTGCTCTTCTAGATATTTTGTTTGCCTATATAAACTATACAATTAGTTTGTTAATATCTACAAAAGAGCTTGCTGTAATTTTGATCAGATGATATTGAACATACTATAAATAAAGTTGGGAAGAATTGAAACCTTAACAATATTTAGTTTTCCAATGTATGAATACACAATATCTTTCCATTTATTTATATCTTATTTGATTTCTTTCATCAGAGTTTTGTAGTTTTCCCCACCTGGATTTTGCACATAATTTTTTAGATTTATACCTATATATTTCTCTATTCTTGGTGATCTTGTAAATGATATTTTTATGTAAAATTTCAGTTATTTATTACTGTTTGTAGTGGGTGGAACTGCACTCCCCAAAAAGATATGCTCATGACATAACCCCTGGAATCTGTGAATGTGAGCTTATTTGAGAATAGGGCCTTAATTAGTTAGAGATCTCAAGATGAAAGCATCTGGATGTAGGGCAGGGCCTATACAAAATGACTGATGTGCTTATAGAAGAGGGGACACACAGAGAGAGATAGAGGGAAGCAGGCCATGTGAAGAAGGAGACAGAGATTTGAGTGATGTATTATAAGCCAAGAGTCACCAAGAATTGCTGACAACCACCAGAAACTAGAAGAGAAGCATAGATTCTCCCTCAGAACTTCCAGAAAGAACAAACCTTGCTGACACCTAGATTTTGGACTCCTGGCTTCCTGTAATATGAAAGAATAAATTTTCATTACTTTAATCTATCCAGTTTGTGGTAATTTGTTATAGTAATCCTAGGCAATCAATACTCTGATATATAGGAAAATTGTTGACTTTTGTATATTAATATTGCAACATATGACCTTGTTATACTAGCGTATTTGTTCCAAGAGTGTTTGGTCAATTCTTTTAGCTATTTTACCTAGACAAGCTTGTCATGTGCAAACAAAGACAGTTTTGTATCTTCTTCTATGTATTTTTACATTTCTTTTTCTTGTCTCATCACATTAGCTAGAACTCCTGGTTCAATGCTGAATAGCATTAGGCAGAAGTGCTACCCTTGCCTTGTTCATCTTCTTAAAGCAAAAAACATCTAGTTTCTCCCCATTCAGTATTATGTTAATTGCAGGTGTTTTGGGTTGATGTTCTTTATCAAGTTAACAAAGGGTCCCCTTCTTATTCATAATGTTCTGAAAATTTTTATCATGAATTGACATTGGATTTTGTCAAATGCTTTTTCTTCATCGATTGATATGACCATGTGATATTTCTTCTTTAGCCTATTCATGGAGTGGATTACCTTAATTGATTTTCCCTTGTTTTTTTTTAATTAACTTTTTTTTAAAATCAACTATATAAAAAATAAAAAAATTAAAAAAAACATACAATAAAAAACATTTCAAATGTACCATAACAAGGGAGTAAGAAAAAGACAACTAAACTAAGATAACTACTTTACTTCCAACATGTTTCTACTCTACCGCAAAAAAGTAACCTAATATAGCAACATTTCCGTGAACTTGTTCCCAATATACCCATCAGAAATTAGCAGACCACAGTCATTCTGGGGCATTCACAGAAAGTTAAATTTACCCACGATAGCTTATCTGTTCTTATTGGATTATCATTCCCCCTTCCTTAATTGTTCTCTATCAGTAGTTCCCCTACAATCTACATTATAAACCATTTGTTTTACATTTTTCAATGTTCACATTAGTGGTAGTATATAATATTTCTCTTTTTGTGCCCAGTTCATTTTGCTAAGCATTATGTCTTCAAGGTTCATTCATGTTGTCCTATGTTTCATGACATCATTCCTTCTTACTGCTGCATAATATTTCATCATGTGTATATACCACATTTCATTTATCCACTCATCTGTTGAAGGACATCTGGGTTCTTTCCATCTCTTGGCAATTGTGAATAATGCTGTTATGAACATTGGCATGCAGATATCTGTTTGTGTCACTGCTTTCAGATCTTCTGGGTATATACTGAAAAGCGCAGTTGCTGGATCAAAGGGTAACTCGATATCTAGCTTTCTAAGGAACTGCCAGACTGACTTCCAGAGTGGCTGAACTACTATACAACCCCACCAACAATGAATAGGAGTTCCAGTTTCTCCACATGCTCTCCAGCATTTGTAGTTTCCTGTTTGTTTAATGGCAGCCATTCTAATTGATGTGAGATGGTATCTCATTGTGGTCTTAATTTGTATCTAATAGCTAGTGAAGCTGAACATTTTTTCATGTGTTTCTTGGCCATTTGTATTTCCTCTTCAGAGAAGTGTCTTTTCATATCTTTCACCCATTTTATAATTGGGCTGTCTGTACTATTGTCATTGAGTTGTAGGGTTTCTTTATATATACAACATATCTGTCTTTTGCCAGATACATGGTTTCTAAAAACTTTTTCCCATTGAATTGGCTGCCTCTTTACCTTTTTGACAAATTCTGTTGAGGTACAGAAACTTCTAAGCTTGAGGAGTTCCAATTTGTCTACTTTTTCTTTTATTGCTTGTGCTTTCGGTGTAAAGTCTAGGAAGTGGCCGCCTAGTACAATGTCTTGAAGATGTTTCCCTACATTATCTTCTAGGAGTTTTATGGTACTATCTTTTATATTGAGATCTTTGATCCATTTTGAATTAATTTTTTTGTAAGGTGTGAGGTAGGGGTCCTCTTTCATTCTTTTGGATATGGATATCCAACTATCCAAGCCCCAGTTATTGAAAATACTGTTATGACCCAGCTTACTGACTTTGGGGGCTTTATCAAAGATCAGTCAGCCATAGATCTGGGATTCTATCTCTGAATTCTTGATTCGATTCCATTGATCAATATGTCTATCTTTGTGCCAGTACCATGCTGTTTTGACAACCGTGGCTTATAAAAATCTTCAAAGTGAGGGAGTGTAAGTCCTTCCACTTCATTTTTCTTTTTTAGGGTCCCTTTAGCAATTCAAGGCATCTTCCCTTTCCAAATAAATTTGATTATTAGCTTTTCCAGGTCTGCAAATTAGGTTGTTGGAATTTTGATTGAGATTGCATTGAATCTATACATGAGCTTGGGTAGAATTGACTTCTTAATGATATTTAGCCTTCCTATCCATGTACATGGAATATTCTTCCATCTTTTAAGGTCCCTTTCTATTTCTTTTAGTAGAGTTATGTAGTTTTCTTTGTATATGTCTTTTACATCTTTGGTTAAGTTTATTCCTAGGTACTTGATTTTTTTAGTTGCTATTGAAAATGTTATCTTTTTCTTGAGTGTCTCTTCAGTTTGTTCATTTCTAGTGTATAGAAACATTACTGACTTATGTGCATTAGTCTTGTATCCCACTACATTGCATTAGCTCTAGTAGCTGTATTGTCAATTTCTCAGGGTTTTCCAGGTTTAAGATCATATCATCTGCAAACAATGACAGTTTTACTTCTTCCTTTCCAATTTGGATGCCTTTTATTTCTTTGTCTTGCCACATTGCCCTGGCTAGCACTTCCAGCACAATGTTGAATAACAGTGGTGACAGTGGGCATCCTTGTCTTGTTCCTGATCTTAGAGGGAAGGCTTTATGTCTCTCACCATTGAGTACTATGATGGCTGTGGGTTTTTCATATATGCTCTTTATCATATTGAGGGAGTTTCCTTCAATTCCTAACTTTTGAAGTATTTTTATCAAAAAGGGATGTTGGATGTTGTCAAATGCTTTTTCAGCGTCTATTGAGATGATCATTTGATTTTTCCCTTTTGATTTCTTAATGTGTTGTGATACTTTGATTTTCTCATGTTGAACCACCCTTGCATGCCTGGAATGAAAACCACTTGGTCATGGTGTATGATTTTTTAATGTGTCTTTGGATGCAATTTGCAAGTATTTTGTTGATATTTTTTGCATCTATATTCATTAGGGAGATAGTCCTGTAGTTTTCCTTTTTCTTGTAGCATCTTTGCCTGGTTTTGGTATTAGATTGATGTTAGCTTCATAAAGTGAGTTAGGTAGTGTTCCATTTTCTTTGATGTTTTGAAAGAGTTTAAGTAAGATTGGTGTCATTTCTTTTTGGAAAGTTTTGTATAATTCCCCTGTGAAGAATCTGGCCCTAGGCATTTATTTGTGAGAAGCTTTTTGATGACTGATTGGATCTCTTTGCTTATGATTGGTTGGTTGAGGTCTTCTGTTTCTTCTCTGGTCAGTCTAGGTTATTCATATGTTTCCAGGAAATTGTCCATTTCCTCTACCTTATCCAATTTGTTGGCATACAGTTGTTCATAGTATCCTCTTACAATTTTTTAAATTACTTTGGGATCCACAGTAATGTCACCTTTCTCATTCATTATTCTGTTTACATGGATCTTCTCTCTTTTTGATTTTGTCAGTCTGGTTAGGGGCTTGTCAATCTCATTGATCTTCTCAAAGAACCAACTTTTGGTGTTATTTATCCTCTCTATTTCTTTTTTGTTCTCTATCTCATTTATTTCTGCTTTAATCCTTGTTATTTCTTTTCTTCTACTTGGTTTAGGATTGGTTTGCTGTTCATTTTCTAGCTTCTTCAGTTGATCCATTAGTTCTTTGATTTTGGCTCTTTCTTCCTTTTTAATACATGCATTTAGTGCTATAAATTTCCCCCTCAGTATCACTTTTGCTGCATCCCATACGTTTTGATGTGTTGTGTTCTCATTTTCATTCATCTCTATATATTTAGCAATTTTTCTTGCTGTTTCCTCTTTAACCCACTGATTGTTTAGGAATGTGTTGTTTAACCTCCAGGTATTTGTGAATTTTCTAAGTCTCTGAAGGTTATTGACTTCTAATTGTATTCCATTGTGGTCAGAGAATGTGCTTTGAATAATTTTGATTTTTTAAAATTTATTGGGGCTTGTTTTATGTCCCAGCATATGATCTATTATGGAGAAAGTTCCATGAGCACTAGAGAAGAATGTGTATCCTGGTGATTTGCGATGTAATGTTCTATATATGTCTGTTAAATCCAGTTCATTTATCAGATTGTTTAGGTTTTCAATTTCCTTATTGGTCTTCTGTCTGGTTTATCTATCTATAGGAGAAAGTGATGTGTTGAAGTCTCCCACAATTATTGTGGAAACATCAATTGCTTCCTTTAGTTTTGCCAGTCTTTCTCTCACATATTTTGTGGCATCTTGATTGGGTGCATAAACATTTATGATTGTTATTTATTCTTGTCAAATTGCCCCTTTCATTAGTATGTAGTGGCCTTCTTGGTCTCTCATAACATCCTTGCATTTAAAGTCTATTTTACCTGAGGTTAATATTGCTACACCTGCTTTCTTTTGGCTGTAGCTTGCATGATATATTTTTTCCATCCTTTCACTTTCAATTTCTTTGTTTTCCTGTGTCTAAGATGAGTCACTTGTATGCAACATGTTGATGGTTCATTTTTTTATCCATTCTGTGAATCTATATCTTTTAATTGGGGAGTTTAGTCCATTTATTTTCAATGTTATTATCCTGATGGCATTTCTTGAATCAGCTGTTTTATCCTTTGGTTTATGTTTGTCATATATATTTTCTCCCTCTCTCTATTAATGTCCTTTAATGTACCCATACTGAATCTCTTTAATACTGAACCTTTCTTCATGTCTCTCTCTCCTTTCTTTGTTTCTCTTTCAGTAGGGCTCCCTTTAGTATCTCCAGTAGGCCAGGTCTCCTGTTAGCAAATTCTTTCAGCATTTGTTTGTCTGTGAAAAATTTAAGGTCTCCCTCAAATTTGAAGGAGAGCTTTGTTAGATAGAGTCTTGGTTGGCAATTTTTCTCACTCAGAATTTTAAATATGTTATGCCACTGCCTTCTTGCCTCCATGGTGGCTGCTGGGTAGTCACTACTTAGTCTTATGCTGTTTCCTTTGTATGTGGTGAATTTCTTTTCTCTTGCCGCTTTCAGAACTTGCTCCTTCTCTTCTGTATTTGACAGTGTGATCAGAATATGTATCAGAGTGGGTTTATTTGGATTTATTCTATTTGGAGTTTGCTGGACATTTATGATTTGTGTATTTATGGTGTTTAGAAGATTTGGGAAGTTTTCCCCAAGAATTCCTTTGAATAGTCTTCCTAGGCCTTTACCCTTCTCTTCCCCTTCTGGAACACCAATAAGTCTTATATTTGGATGTTTTATATTATCTATCATATCCCTGAGGTCTATGTTGATTTTTTCAATTTTTTCCCCATTCTTTCTTTTGTTCTTTCATTTTCCATTCTGTCATTTTCCAGGTCACTGATCACTGTTCAGTGTCCTCTAGTCTTGTACTATGGGTATCCAGAATCTTTTTAATTTGGTCAACAGTTTCTTTAATTTCCATCTATTTTTTTAATTTACTTTTGAAATTTCTTCTTTATGCTCATCTAGGGTCTTCTTGATGTCCTTTATATCCTGTGCCATGGTCTTAGTGTTCATCTTAAGTTTTTTGATTAATTACTCCAAGTACTGTGTCTCCTCTGATCTTTTGATTGGGTGCTTGGGCTTGGGTTATCCATATCAGCTGGTTTTCTCACATGCCTTAAAATTTTCTGGTTTTTTTTTTTTTTTGGCTTCTTGGCTTTTGCTTAACTTGATAGGGTTCTTTTAGGATTTGCAGACCAATTAAAACTCTTATCTCTAATTTGTCAGATCTACAGCTTCATGGAGTACACTTTACCTGCCCAGCAGGTGGCATCTGTGAGCCACCTATTCCCCTCAAGCCAGTTCTCCCCCACTTTGTCTTTGTGGTAAGTGGGGGTGTGAGACTTGTGGGGTCCAATTGGTGTACCAAGCTTGTGTGTGTAGTTGGTGTTGCCTGTCTTATATATGGGGTGTTTGTCTGGGCACTCAGGGAGGGGGAGCGGCTCTAACAATCAATTCTCCCTGCTGTTCCTAGAGATTTAAAACTGCTGCAAGAGTCTAATCCTTCAGTTCAGTCCTGCCACAATTTGTCTCTGCTGCTGACCCACAAGTTCTTGGTATTGGCATATGGCCCCTGAGACTTGCAAGTTGGTCCCTCTTCCAGGCTGTTCACCTCCAGGTCCTCTGTTGAGGGATGACTGTGTTATGTCACAGGTGAGTGCCATCCCCCCAGGGCAGTTCTGGGCTGCAGGGCTGTGTAGGGAGGCTCCCAGTCTGCTGAAAGGATGGCTGAATGGGGTGTGTTAATTCACACTGTTCTGCCTTCCCAAATCTGGGACAACCAGCTGAGGGTGCAGGGAAGGCTAATTTCCATGCCCAATTTTGTCATGTGTGCATGTGTTACTGGAAGCACTTCCCATCACACTGGGTTGTCTGGGGCAGCTCTGGGCTCTGGCACTGGTGACGGGCAAGAGTATTCCCTGTCCACCGGGAAGATGGCTGTGAGAGGACTTCCCTTTTCTTGGGAAATTGTGGTGTTTAGTGAATTTTCTCAGCCACTGGACTTATTGCCTTGTGTCTCAGAGCTCTCTTAGTTCTGTTCTTGTCTGGACTTGCCCAAATTGAAAGTCTTTGAGGCTTTCTGTATTGGGCTTCTTAGAGAAATTGTTTTAGAAAAAGAGAAAAAGATTTAAAAAAAGAAGGGAAAGGCTCTCCTTGCAGATCTAATGGGTTATTGAAAAGCTAAGAGACAAGACAATTAGGGCCATTTAAGGAATGGTCCAGGGGTCACAGACACCAGTTTTTCTTCTGGATTTGCATATGAGCCTGACTCTGCCTGAGCTCTGCCCTTCCCCATTCTATGTTCACCAGAACTCCAAAAAAAACCTCAGCTTTTATTTTTGGGTTTTTCTTTCTGTTTTTGCTATCCCTATTTCCTCTCCACTGGGCTGGCTGCTCCCAGATTCTCTGGTGTCTGATCTCAGTCTATCTATGATTGGAGTTTTGAGCCATAGAATGAGTTTCTGATAAGAGCCACAACTGCAGTTATCCCTCCTCATTCCCAGCACTGACAGCTCCTCCTCCCATGGGACTGAGCCTGGCAGGGAGGGGTGTGGGTCCCCTGGCTGTGAAAACTTACAGATTTTGCTGATCTCAGCAGTCCCACATGTTCATGAGTGTTGTATGAAGTATGCTCAAAGTCAAATTGCTCTGCAGTGTCCAGCCCATGCAGTTCCTGGCTTTCTACCTACCACCCTGGAGGAATAACTAAAATGTACACCTCACCACTCTGCCATCTTGCCCTGCCCCCCCTTAACTGATTTTCAAATTTTGTACCAGCCTGGCCTAACTGGAATAAATCCAACTTGGTCATGTACTATATAATTATTCTTTTACATTGTTGGATTTGATTTGCTAATATTTGGTTGAGGATATTTGCTTCTATGTTTGTAAGAGATATTGGCTCATGTTTTACCTTTCTTACAACAATTTTATCTTTTACAGCATTAAAATACTGACCTCACAGAAATAGAGCGTGCCCTATCTTTCAATTTTCTGGCAGACAGCACAGAGAATTGGTACAATTTCTTCCTTAAATGTTTGGTAGAATTCATCAGTGAAACTATTTGAGTCTGGTGCTTTCTTTTCTTTTCTTTTGCAAATTATTGATTAAATTGCTTTAATAGATGTAGGCTTATACTGATTATCTGATTCTACTTATATGAAATTTGGTATTTGTATCTCTCAAGGAATACATCCATTTCATCTGTTATTAAATTTGTGGACAAAAACCTCTTCATAGTGTTCCATTAGTATCCACTTAATATCCATGGAATCAGTATTGATGATCCTTTTTTTCATTCCTGTTATTGAAAACATGTCTTTTCTCTTTTTTCTTGATTAGCCTGCTTTGAGGTTTCTCAATTTTTTGACCATTTTAAATAATCATATTTTGGCTTTTTAATTAGTTCTATGGTGTCACTATTTTCAGTCTCATTGATATCTTATCTAATTTTAGGTATATTGATTATTAATTTCAGTTTTTTTCTGTAATATATGACTTTATGGCCAAAAATTTCTACATTACACAAATTTTAAGTTATATTTTCCCTTCCATTTGTTTAAAAATATTACTTTATTTCTCTAGAGACTTTTTCTTTGATCCAGGGGTTATCTAGCAGTGTGTTGTTTAATTTCAAAGTATTTTGGAATTTTCCAGCTATTTCTCTGTTAATTGTTTCTAGTTTATTTCCAACACTCCACATCCTTCCGAAGCTCCTCAGGGGGGCCCTGAATATATATTTTTATTCTCTGGTCAAATTACTTTGTGATGTGTTGCTATTTCACTCTAACCTATTCAGACCTACAATATCAGGAATAGATTTGACTGCTGTAAGAGCTTACAATCTAGGGACCATTGCAATAATCATTTCCTTGTTAGGCTGTGCTCAAAGATTCAATCCTGAGTTTACACATTTTAGTTAGTCCATATTGGTGAGGCATTACAGTGTTTGCCTTTGTTTCTGGTGTACTTCACTCAAAATGATGTCTACAGGATCCATTCACTTCCTTGAGTATCTCACAACTTCACTCCTTCTCATAGTCATTCAATATTACTTTGCATGCATACTCCACAGTTCACCATTCTGTTTCTCAGTCAGTGTACCCTTAGGCCACCTCCACCCACTGCAAATCATGAATACTGCCTCCATAAAAACCAATGTGCAAATGTCCATTCATGTCTCTGCTCTCAGATCTTCCAATTACATACCCCATAATGAGGTTGCAGGACCTTATGGCCCCCACATACTTAGCTTCTTTTGGAACCTCCAGTGACATCTAGAAAGGTTACACCATTCTGCCTCTTCATCAACAGTAAATAGGTACATCCCTCTCTCCATATTTTCTCCTGCATTTTTACCACTATTTATATTTTTCCTACAATTTTATAGAGATATATTCACATAACATACACTTATCACAGTGTAAAACCAGTTGTTCACAGTATCATCACATAGCTGTACGTTTATCACCACAGTCAGCACTTGAACATATTGATTACTATGAAAAAGTTTTTTTTTTTGGTGAACAATAAAAAAGATAATAAAAATAAAAATAAAGTGTCATACAATACAATATACTAGTAGTGACAGAAAACATCACTACCAAGAATCCCATATCCCTCCCATACATCCCCCTCTCATACACATTTAACTTTGGTATATTGCCTTTGTTACATTTAATGGAAGCATATTACAATGTTACTGTTGACCATAGACTCCAGTTTGCTTTGATTATGTTTTTTTCCCAAATAGCATTCCTTTTTCAACAATTCATGGTTGACATTCACTTGTTCTCCCAAATGTAAAAACGTTTTTATATTTATACATTTAGTGACAGTCTTTGGCCACTCCAGTTTTTGTCAAGTTATACAGTCCCAGTTTCATCATCTGTCCTTACCTCTGGTGTCATACATTCCCCTATCTCACCTCTTTCAGCTTTAATCACAGAAATCTTTTTTTCCATGTACTTACAATATTGTGCTACCATCACACAATATTATGCTATGTATTTCTGGATCTATACAACCAATCCTGCTGAACTTCTTTAGTCCTGCAGCCTCATCTCTACCCTCTTTCTGTCTCCTGGTAGCCTGTGTTATAAGCTGTTAACTTTCAAAGTTTGTTTATTAATGTTAGTTCATATTAGTGAGACCATACAGTATTTCTCCTTTTGTTTCTGGCTAGCTTCACTCAACATAATGTCCTCAAGGTTCATCCACATTATTATGTGTTCCATGTCTTTGTTCTGTCTTACAGCTGCATAATATTTCATCATGTATATATACCATAGTTTGTTTAGCCACTCATCTGTTGATGGACATTTGGGCTGCTTCCGTCTCTTGGCAATCATGAATAATGCCACAATAAACATTCATTTACAAATGTCCATTTGTGTCCTAACTTTCAGTTCCTTTGAGTATACACCCAGCAATGGAAGAGCTGGGTCATATGGGAGCTCTATACTTAGCTTCCTGAGGAACCCTCACACTGTCTTCCAGAGTGGTTGCACCATTCTACATTCCCACCAGCAATGAATAAGAGTGACACTTTCTCCACATCCTCTCCAGCACTTGTAATTTTCTGTTCTTTGGGTTATGGCCATTTTGGTAAGTGTGAGATGATATCTCATTGTGGTTTTGATTTGCATTTCCCCAATAGCCAGTGAAGTTGAGCATTTTTTCATGTGTTTTGGGGCCATTTGTATTTTCTCTTCAGAAAAGTGTCTGTCAATGTCTTTTGCCCATTTTTTAATTGGGTTGTTGTCTTTCTGTTGTTGAGTTGTAGGATTGCTTTATATATTTGGGATATTAAACCCTTATCTGATATTTGGTTTCCAAATATTGTCTCCCATTGTGTAGGCTGCCTTTTTACTTTTCTAACAAAGTCCTTTGATGTACAAAAGTCTTTGATTTTAAGGAGATGCCATTTGTCTATTTGTTCTTTTGTTGCTTGTGCTTCAGGTGTAAGATCTAGGAAACCACCTCCTATCACAAGATCTTTAAGATATTGTCCTACATTTTCTTCTAAGAGTCTTATGGCCTTAGAACTTATGTTTAGGTCTTTGATCTACTTGAAATTAATTTTTGTATAAGGTGTGAAGTAGGAGGCCTCTTTTATTCTTTTGGAAATGGATATCCAGTTTTCCAAACAGCATCTATTGAAGAGGCTGTTATGTCCCAGTTGTTTGGCTTGACTGCCTCATGAAAGATCAATTGTCTATAGATGCAAGAGTTTATTTCTGAACACTCAATTCAATTCCATTGTTCAGCAGCTCTGTCCTTATGCCAGTACCATGCTGTTTTGAGAATTGTAGCTTTGTAATATGCTTCAAAGTCAGGTAGTGTGAGACCTCCCACTTCATTTCTCTTTCTCAAGATATTTTCAGCTATCTGGGGCACCTTGCCCTTCCAAATAAATTTGGTTATTGGTTTTTCCATTTCTTCAAAGTAAGTTGTTGAGATTTTAATTGGTATTGCACTGAATCTATAAATCAGTTTAGGTAGAGTTGGTATCTTTATTATATTTCGTATTCCAATAAATGATCACAGTGTGTTCTTCCATTTTTTTGGTCCTATTTCATTTCTTTTAGCAGTTTCTTGTAGTTTTCTTTGTATAGATCTTTTGTGGCCTTCATTAAGTTTATTCCTAAATACTTGATTCTTTTTGTTGCTATTGCAAATGGATTTTTTTATTTCTTCTTCTTGTTGCACACTACTTGTGTATAAGAACACTACAGATTTTGGCCTGTTGATCTTGCAGCCGGCCACTTTGCTATATTCATTGATTGGCTCTAATAGCTTTGCAGTAGATTTGTCTAGATTTTCTACATGTAGAATCATGTCATCTGCAAGCAGTGAAAGTTTTACTTCCTCTTCAGTTTGGATGCCTTTTATTTCTTTTTGTTGCCTGGTAGCTCCAGCTAGAACTTCCAGAAAAATGAATAACAATGCTGACAGTGGTCATCCCTGTCTTCTTCCTGATCTTAGAGGGAAAGCTTTCAATCTCTCCCAATTGAGTATGATGTTCACTGTGAGTTTTTCATATATTGCCTTTATCATACTGAGAAAATTCCCTTCTATTCCTATCCTTTGAAGTGTTTTCATCAAGAAAGGATGTTGAATTTTGTCAAATGCCTTTTCTGCATCAATTGAGATGATCATGTGCTTCTTTTGCTTTGATTTATTGATGTGGTGTATTACATTAATTGATTTTCTTGTGTTGAACCAGTCTTACATACCTGGGAAAAACCTCAATTGGTCATGGTGTATAATTCTTTTCATGTGCTGCTGGATTTGATTTCTGAGTATTTTTCTGAGGATTTTTACATCTATATTCATTAAAGAGATTGGTCTATAATTTTCTTTTCTGTAGTATATTTGTTTGATTTTGGTATTAGGGTGATGTTGGTTCATGGAATGAGTTGGGTAGCTTTTCCTTCTCTTCAATTTTTTGAGGTGTTTGAGCAGGATTGGTATTAATTCTTTCTTGAATACTTGGTAGAAGTAACATGTGAAGCCATCTGGCCTTGGGCTTTTCTTTTTTGGGAGCTTTTTGATGACTGACTCAATGTATGCTTGTGATTGGTTTGTTGAGGTCCTCTATTTCCTCTCAGGTCAATGTTGGCTGATTATACTTTTCAAGGAAGTTGTCCATTTCATGTAAGTTGTCCAGTTTTTTAGCATATAGTTGCTTATAATATCTTCTCATTATCTCCTTTATTTCTGCAGGGTCAGTTGTTATGTTTCTTTTCCCTTTTCTGCTTGCATTTATTTGCATCCACTTTCTGTTTTTTTTTTTTCTTTTGTTAGCCTAGCTTGGGGTCCAACAACTTTGTTGATTGTCTCAAAGAACCAGCTTCTGGGTTTTGTTGATTCTCTCTATTGTTTTCCTGTTCTCAGTTTCATTTATTTCTGCTCTAATCTTTGTTATTTTTTTCCTTCTATTTGCTTTTGGATTTATTTGCTGTTCTTTCTCTAGTTCCTCCAGGTGGACAGTTAATTCCTCAATTTTTTCTCTTTCTTCTCTTTTAATGTGGGCATTTCAGGCAATAAATTTCCCTCTCAGCACCACCTTTGCTGCATCTCATAAGTTTTGATATGTTGTGTTTTCATTGTCATTTGCCTTGAGGTATTTACTAATTTCTCTTTTAATTTCTTTCTTTACCCACTGGTTTTCTGAGTGTGTTGTTTAGTTTCTATATATTTGTGAATTTTACACTATGCTGCCTGTTATTTATTTCCAAATTCATTCCATTATGATCTGAGATGGTGTTTTTTATAATATGAATATTTTTAAATTTGTTGAGACTTGCTTTGTGACCCAATATGTGGTCTATCCTAGAGAATGTTCCATGAGCATTTGAGAAAAACATACCCTGCTGTTGTGAGGTATAGTGTTCTATAAATGTCTGTCAAGTCTAGTTCATTTATTATACAATTCAACATCTCCATGTCCTTGTTGATCTTCTGTCTAGATGTTCTATCCATTGATGAGAGTGGTGTATTGAAGTCTCCAACTATTATTGTGGATTTATCTACTCCTTTCAGTGATCTCAGTGGTTGCTTCATGAATTTTGGGGTACTCTGGCTTGGTGCATAAATATTTATGATTATTATGTTTTCTTGATGAATTGACCCTTTATTAATATATAATGTCCTTCTTTGTCTCTGTTAATACTTTTAACTTTGAAGTTTACTTTGTGTGATATTAATATAGCTACTCCCACTTTTTTCTGGTTGCTGTTTGCATGAAATATCTTTTTCCAACCTTTCACTTTCAACCTGTTTTTGCCCTTGTGTCTAAGGTGAGCTTCTTGTAGACAGCATATAGATGGGTCCTGTTTTTATCCATTCTGCCAGTCTGTGTCTTTTTTGGGGGGAGTTTAATCCATTAACACTTAGTGTTATTAATGTAAGGGCAGTACTTTCTTCTATCATTCTGTCTTTTGGATTTTATATGTTGTGTCTTATTTTTTCCTCTCTCTCTTTTTACCCTTCCTGATAGCCTTCTTTTCTACACTCTTTTCCAAACCTCTTTCTCCTATCTTGTCCTATCAGCCTGTAGCACTCCTTTTAGTATTTCTCATAGTGCCTGTCTCTTATTCATGAACACTCTCAGTGTCTGTTTGTCAGGAAATATTTTAATCTCTCCCTCATTTTTGAAGGACAGTTTTGCCAGATATAGAATTCTTGGCTAGCAGTTCTTCTCTTTCAGTATCTTAAATATATCATACCACAGTCTTCTCACCTCCATGGTTTCTGGGGAGAAATCAGTGCATAGTCTTATTGAGCTTCCCTTGTATGTGATGGATTGCTTTTATCTTGCTGCTTTCAGAATTCTCTCTTTGTCATTGACATTGGACAGTCTGATCAGTAAGTGTCTTGGAGTAGGCCTCTTGGGTCTATTCTGTTTGGGCTGTGCTGTACTTCTTGATTCTCTAATTTCCTGTCTTTCATGAGAGTTGGGATATTTTCAGTGATTATTTCTTCTATTATTCTTTCTGCTCCTTTTCCCCTTTTCTGCCTCTGGGACACCCACTATATGTATATTTGTGCACATGTAGTCCTGCTCATTTTTTTTCCCATTTTTCCACCATCTGTTCTTTTTTTGTGTGTGAATTTGGAGGTCTGGTCTTCCAATTCACTGATCCTTTCTTCTGCCTGTTCAAATCCGTTGTATCCCTCCATTGCCTTTTTCATCTCCTCAATTATGCCCTTCATTCCCATAATTTCTGCCATTTGCTTTTTCAAGTTTATTAATTCTTCCTGATGGTTATCCAGTGTTCTCTTTATATCCTTCATCTCTTTTGCTATGTCTTCCCTCAGTTCATTGACTTGATTTTTTAATTGATTTAGATTTGTTTGAACATCTCTAATTAGTTCTTCTTTCAGTTCATTGAATTGATTTAGCAATGATTGTTTTAACTCCTGTTAACTATTAGTTTCTTCCTTTGGCTGGTCCATATTTTTGTGTTTCCTAGTATGGCTCATTATCTTAAGCTGTCTAGGCATCTGGCTTTCTTGATTAGTTTACTCTGGAGCTTGTTTTCACTCTTTTACCTATGGTTTTCTTGTTGGCTAGCTTTGTTCTCTATCATTTGATATTCAGTTCAGCCTATTCTAGACCTTTAACTTAGATTCTGTTTAGTTGATCAAAGTTTTTCACCTGTTGTTATGTTTCTTGCCCTGACTCTATGTAGCCTTCTTGTGTGATGTTCTCCTCAGATATGGTCAACCCCAGTCAGGTTTCCTCAGTCCAGATAGGCCCAGATCTCAGGAGGAGGATATGGAATTTCCTTGAGAATGAGACCCTCCTCTGAGGCCTTTAAAGTCTATGCTTCTCCTATGCTGTCCAGCAGGTGGCACTAGCCAGCCTGCAGTTCCCCCACCAGTGTAAGGAGGCATGGAGCCTTTAGTTCTCAGGGTGACCCTGACCCTGTCAGAGGCATGACTGACTGAAGCTGGTTTCTGAATTCCAGTCTCTGTGATCTGAGTTCCCAAAAGGAGGGCTATCACTGGAGCTGGGCCAATCTCCCCTTTCCTTGGGAAGTTATGGAGTGTAGTGCATTTTCTCTTCCACTAGACTTATTGCTTTGTCTCTCAGAGCTATCTTAACTCTGCTCTTGCCTGGGTCATAATTGCAAGTCTTTGAGGCTTTATGTAATTGGCTTCTTAGAATAATCGTTTTAGAAAAATAGAAAAATATAAAAAAAAGATATAGAAAAAGAAAAAGAAGGGCCCAGTATGGACTATTTACAGTCCTTGCAGATCTAATGGGCTATTGAAATGCTAAAAGACAAGGGGTTGAGGATGATTAAGGAACAATCAAGAAAGCAGAGAAACCTGCTTTTCAGACAGAGTCCTCATCCCTTGATTTGCATATGTACCTGATTCTGTTTGAGCCCTGCCCTTCTCTGTATTATGTTCACCAGAACTCCAAAAAGTCTCTGTTTTTTATTTCTGATTTTTTTGTTTTGTTTTGTTTTTTGCTGTATTTGCTAGCCCTATCTACTGTCTGCCAGGCTGATTGCTCCCAGATTCTCCTTTGTCTGATCTTAGTCTATCTATGGTTGGGGTTTTTGATCAGCAGTCTGAGATTTCAATCAGAGCTTCAATTGCAGTTCTCCCTCCTGGTTCCCAGCACCAATGGCCCCTCCCCCCACAGGACTGTACCTTGCAGGGAAGGTTGTGGTCCCCTGGCTGGGAGAACTTACAGAATTCACTGATATCAGCTGTTCTACACATTCATGGAATGTTGTATGAAGGATGTTCAAAGTCAAATTGCTCTGCAGTTTCCAGTCTGTGAAGTTCCTGGCTTTCTACCAACTGCCCTGGAGGAGTAACTAAAACCCAAACCTCACCACTTCACCATCTTATTGGCTATATCATCCCATAATTTTGATATGTTGTGTTTTCATTGTCATTTGCCTTGAGGTATTTACTAATTTCTCCCTTTATCCACTGTCAGACCCCAGAAAAAAAGAGTCTAACAAATAGAAGGAATGTGTGAGCCAGGGGCCCTGCTGCTTATCTCATAGATAACAGGTGCCCCATAAACTAAAGAATGAAGGCTGTTTAAGGCTGTCCCTGCCACAGTGGTGCCCCAACCCCAAAAGGCAGGTAAAAGCAAGATCAGATATTTCTGTAGGACAAACAACTGAAAAGGCCTGCTCTCCCTAGATAGATAACATAGCTGCTTTTCTGAGAAGAATAATGGACTAGACTCCTAACAACCTATCAGCCTAGAAAGTGATAGGCACTTGCCCAATCAAGGCACAGGATGCACTCAGCAGGCACCCTTCTTCCCCAACACCTTTCCCTCCCCAAGTGGGTTTTTCCTTTAAAAAATGTTGCTCTCAGAAAGAGGGCTGGAGCCATTTTTCCTTTCTTTCTTTTCTGATGGCTCCCACCTGCTTTATTCTGCTTTCTTCCTCTAATAAACCTTAAATTCTCTACTTAAACCATGACTCACTGCATTTGTGTGGATTCTTGAATGGCTCTGAACCTAACACCCACTAGTTTTCTAAGATAGTATTGTTTAGCCTCCATATATTTGTGAATTATATGACCTTCTGCCTGTTATTTATTTCTAACTTCATTCCATTATGGTCTGAGAAAGTGTTTTGTATAATATCAATATTTTTATATTTGTTGAGACTTGCTTTGTGACCCAACATAAGGTCTATCCTAGAGAATGTTCCATGAGCACTTGAGAAAAAAAGTATATCCTGCTGTTGTGGGGTATAATGTTCTATAAATGTCTGTCAAGTATAGTTCATTTATCATACAATTCAACATCTCTGCTTCTTTATTGATCCTCTGTCTAGATGTTCTATCCATTGATGACAGTGGTATATTGTAGTCTCCAACTCTTGTAGACATAGCTACTTCTTTCAGTGATCTCAGTGGTTGCCTCATGAATTTGGGGGCACTCTGGCTTGGTGCATAAATATTTATGATTATTATGTTTTCTTGATGAATTGACCCTTTTATTAATATGTAGTGTCCTTCTTTTTCTCTTTTAATTGTTTCACATTTGAAACCTAATTTGTCTGATATTAGTATAGCTACTCCTGCTTTTTTTCTGGTTGTTGTTTTTGTGGAATATCTTTTTCCAACCTTTCACTTTCATCCTATTTTTATCCTTGTGTCTAAAGTGGGTTTCTTATAGACAGCATATAGATGGGTCTTGTTTTTTACTTCATTCTGCCAGTCTATGTCTTTTTATTGGAGGGTTTAATCCATTAACATTTAATGTTATTACTGTAAAACAGTGTTTTCTTCTACCATTTTGTCTTTTGGATTTTATATGTCATATCTTATTTTTTCCTTTCTCTCCTTTTACCCTTCTTGATAATCTTCATTTCTACACTTTTCCCCAAACCTCTTTCTCCTGTCTTTTCCTGTCAGCCTGTAGCACTCCCTTAAATATTTCTTGTATTGGTGATCTCTTATTCAAAAACTCTCTCAGTGTCTGTTTGTCTGAAAATATTTTAATCTCTCCCTCATTTTTGAAGGACAGTTTTGCCAGATACAGAAATCTTGGTTGACAGTTTTCTCCTTCAGTATCTTAAATATGTCATACCACTGTCTTCTCACCTCCCCAGTGTCACAGAGAAATCTGCACATAGTCTTATCAAGCTTCCCTTGTATGTGATGGATTCATTTTCTCTTGCTGCTTTCAGAATACTCTTTGTCTTTGACATTGGACAATCTGATCAGAAAGTGTCTTGGAGTATGTCTATTGGGGTCTATTCTGTTTGGGGTATGCTGTACTTCTTGAATCTGTAATTTTCTGTCTTTCATAAGAGTTGGGAAATTTTCAGCAATTATTTCCTCTATTATTATTTCTTTTTCCCTTTTTTCTTGTTCTGGGATACCCATAACACATATACTCATTCACTTCATGTTGTCACTCAGCTCTATAGGATCCAGCTAATTGTTTTCCATTCTTTTTGCCATCTGTTCTTCTGTGTGTGTGAACTCAAATGTCTTGTCTTCCAGTTGACTGATCCTTTCTTCTGCTTGTTCAAATCTATTGTTGTATCCCTTCATTGTGTTTTCTATCTCCTCTATTTTGCCCTTCATTCCCATAAGTTACACCATGTATTCTTTCAAGTTTATGAATTATTCTTAATTGTCATCCAGTGTTTTCTTTATATCCTTCATCTCTTTTGCCATATCTTCTCTCAGCTCACTGGTTTGAATTGATTTAGCAGATTTGTTTGATTATTAATTATTTGTTTCTATACATGTATCTCAGTTGAAGTGTTAGTTTATTCCTTTTGTTTGTCCATAACTTTATGTTTCCTAGCATGGCTCATTATATTAAGCTGTCTAGGCATCTGATTTTCTTGATCTGTTTATTCTGGAGGTCATTTTCACTCTTTTACCTAGGGTTTTCTTGTTGTTTGGCTTTGTTCTCTACGATTTGGTGTTCAGTTCATCTTATTCTAGACCTCTAACTTAGATTCTGTTTAGTTGATCAGAATTTTTCTCCTCTTGTTTTTCTGTTTCTTGCCCTGACTCTATGTAGCCTTTTTGTGAGAGGGTCTCCTCAGATATGGTCAACCTCAGTCAGGTTTTTCCAGTCAAGATAGGCCCAGGTCTCAGGAGGAGGATATGGAAATTTCCTGAGAGTGAGACCCTCCTGTGAGGCCTTTAAAGTCTATGCTTCTCCTATGCTGTCCAGCAGGTGGTGCTTTCCAGTCTGCAGCTCCCTCACCTGTGTAAGGAATTGTGGTGTCTTTAGTTCTGCTGAATATGACCTTGTTGGGGTATGGCTGACTGAAGCAGTTTTCTGATTTCCATCCCCTGGAGTCTGAGTTCTTTGAAGGAGGGCTGACAATTCAGCTGGACCATGCCCCCTTTTCTTGGGGAACTTATGCCCTTTAGGGAGTTCTCTCCCCCACTAGGTTCATTCCTTTTTCTGTTAGACCTATCTCAGCTCTCTGATGCTTGGGTTCAGAGGCCAGTTGAAGTTATCTGAAAAGAGCTATGTAGAATAGTTATTTTAAAAAGAAAGAAAGAAAAAGAAATAAAGAAAAGAAAAAAAAGAAAAAAGAAGTCCCCTTTAAAGCCTTTCCCCATTCTGGAAGTTTTATCAGTGTCCAAATAGGGTATTTAAGATGTGCTTTGGGCTATTATCTTGATAATTACTTTCCAACAGCTTTCATTCCTCCCTTGTGGGGGGGGGGGGTGGCAAGAAAGGAGGAGAAGCAAAGGAGCAAAATGTAGGAAAAAAAACAAGCCTTTTTGGAGCCAGGGAATGGGTGCCTGCTTGTATGTGCCCCCCCACCCCATCCTGGAGCTCAGCTGTTCTCTAGCACCTCCATCTCCAAAACTTAATTAATTAATTTGTTAATTAATTCTGTAATTGAAGCTGGGTTGAGGCTCCCTTCTTGCTCCCAGGAGATTGTTTTTCCTTTCAGGAAGCCAGCTGTAAGACAGTACACAGGGTTTAGGCAGGTAGAGGCTCCAGACCCCTGGTCATAGGATATTACAAATTTCACTACAATCCAGCTTTTCCTTGTGTTTCAGACTTGTTTATGTTGTGTGACTGGTCACTGGAGACCCTGAAAACACTGTTCCATACAGTTCTTGAATAATTGCCAGCTGCCAGAGAGGAGAGATTAAATTCCACACCTCACCACTCCACCATCTTGCTCCACCCCTTAACATTGCTTATTTTTTAAACAGTTTTATTCACCATACTAAGCAAACAATCAATGATTCCTGTTATAATCACATAGTCATGCATTCAGCACCACAATCTATATGAAGGTTTTCCATTTCTTCCAGAAAGAAAGATGAAGAGGAGAAAATAATGAAGAATAAAAGACTAAATGATAGAATAAAAATGAAAAAATAAAATACAATGAAAATATCAGACAGTAAGAACATCAAGAATCCTATACTACTCCTATATATCCCCCTCTTATAGATATTTAACTTTGATATATTGCCTTTGTTACAATTAATGGAAACATCTTACAATGTTACTGTTATCTGTAGACTCTAGTTTGCATTGATTGTATTTCCCCCACACCATCCAATTTTCAATACCTTTCAAATTTGACATTCATTTATTCTCCTTCATGTAAAAACATTCTTATATTTATACACTTTATCACCATCACTGACCACTCTAGGTTTTGCTGTTATACAATCCCAGTCTTTATCTTCTAGCTTTCCTTCTGGTGTCATCCTTGCCCCTAGCCTTCCTCTTTCAACCCTACTCATGCTTTGTTTTGAGTACTTGCAACATTGTGAAACATTGTGAAACAGTCTTGACAAATGGTTTCTCTTCTAACTACATACACTCTCTTCAGGTTGTGGAAAGTTCTCCTTCCCCACTCCCCTTCAGTCCTTGAGTTATTAACAGCTTCCTTCTGTTGCTAGCTCAAAAGTGTTTCACCATCCCTTCCATTTTTGTTTACCCCCCTCACACACTTGCCCTTCTCTTAGCCTTCCCATACTTTAAAATTTAGTTCCTTTATTAAACTGTCCTCAATTACCCCAATAGAAGTTGATATATGTTGGGACCCTGACTGATATAGTGGGTCTCTTTGGTCACATTTTTTGTTTATATCCAGTGAGGTGACATCTTGTAAGTAATTTTTCCATCTTAGGCATACATATTTTTATCTTATTTCTAAATATTTTATAAATTGTTTGCTACTATTAGTAAATTGGGGATCTTTCTCTCTGTGTATTTCTTTCCTACCTGAATATTACTATTATTAAATAAACCTTCAGATATTTTGTTTATTTCACTTTGTAGCCTCCAAAATATCTGGCATCCTTATCTTGTTACTGTTATTCAAGGAATATATCTCATGCTTCCTGTTAATAACTGAATGCTCACTTAAAATACTCATTACTTTTGCTTGTATTTATTTTATTGCTTTATTTTTTGTTGTATTTGTGCAGGAAATTAGCCCTATCGGCTGAAATAGAAAACTCCTGAAATCTCAGTGACTTAACCAACAGAAGGTTTATATCACTTCCATTCAATCCCATTGGTCAGAATTAGTTACATGAGAGGATGGAAAATATAGAGGACACATGGATGTGAATTTACAATCTCTGACACAGTGGCGTTCTACTAATATTAATTTAATAACATGTATTTAGAATAGGTGCTAAAGTTTTATCAAGGGCCTTTCGCATAGTTATTGAATTGGCATTATAATTTCTATTTGATTATTGATGTTCATAACCACTCAACTGTGTGACTTCAGACAAGTTTTCCAAACTCTCTATGTCTGTGTTGTTTTTTTCATTAAATGAAGACAATACTACTATTATTTAGGGCTGTTCTGAATTTTGAAAGTGTTACTAAAAATAAGGTACTTATCCCCATTTCCAGCACAAATTAGGAAATCTTTTGGCACAATAAAAACTAATATTTATTGTGTGCTTATTATGAAACAATTCTAATGTTCCTTTGGTATAACAGTACTACTTTAATATTCTGTTGGACTTTATTGCTAATATTACAATTTTTGAATCAATATTCAAAAATTATTAAATATTTAAAAGAATTATGGCAAGAGTCTTTTCTTGGGTCCTAGCTGTATATCATGGATCAGATACATAGTGTTCACATTTTCATCAGTTTCTAAATGAAATGTCAGTGCAGTTTCTGTTAGGTCAGAGTCATTCAGGAATCCACACAATGCAGTGAGTCATGGTTTAAGTAGAGATTTTAAGGTTTATTAGAGGAAGAAAGCAGAAGAAAGCAAGTGGGAGCCAGTGAAAAGAAAGAAAGAAAAATGGCTCCAGTTCTCTATCTGAGAGCAGCATTTTTTAAAGGAAAAACACACATGGGGAGGGAAGGATGTCCTGTGCTTTGAGTGTGTGAGGGCTTATCAACTTCTGAGCTGATTGATGTGCACTGTATTGTCTATGTGGGGGAAGCAGACTGTGCCGGTTTGAATGTGTTATGTCCCCCAGAAAAGGCCATATTCTTTGATGCAATCTTGTGGGGCAGACAGAATAGTGGGGATTAAGTTGGAATGTTTGGATTAGGTTGTTTGCATGGAGATGTGCCCCACCCAGCTGTGGGTGGTGACTTTGGTGGGATACTCCCATGGAGGTGTGACCCCACCCATTCAGGGTGGGCCTTGATCAGTGGAGCCATATAAAACATGCTGACTCAAAGAGACTGAAGGAGTGCAGCTGTGAGTGATGTTCTGAAGAAGAGCAAGCTTGCTAGAGAGGAATGTCCTGGGAGAAAGCCATTTTGAAACCAGAACTTTGGAACAGACGCCAGCCATGTGCCTTCTCAGCTAACAGAGGTTTTCCGGACGCCATTTGCCATCCTCCAGTGAAGGTACCTGATTACTGATGTGTTACCTTGGACGCTTTGTGGCCTTAAGACTGTAACTGTATAGCCAAATAAACCCCCTTTTTTATAAAAGCCAGTCCATCTCTGGTGTTTTGCATTCTGCAGCATTAGCAAACTAGAACACAGACCTTTTGGCTTGTTTGTGGTCATTCATCTTATAGACCTATCTGTTCTTGTCTTATCTGCCTTTTGGGTTTCTAGGCACCACTATGACTGGGATTTCTAAAACAGCCTCAAACCCTTAGTTTATGGTACATCTGGTATCTCTGATACAAGCAGCAGGGTCCCTGGAACAGACATTCCTTCTATATGTTAGACTCTTTTTTCTGGGGTCTGACAGTTTCTATTTCCTTCTTGAGTCAAAAATTATCTAGCAGTAGCCTGGCAATATCAGGCATTGTTTCTGTCACAAGTAGCTTCAAAACTTATTCCAGAATGGTACACAAATAATATCATTTTTTGTGTGTTTCATGGCAAAATTAACTGGGCTTATATGTACCTTCCCTAGCCATCTTTCTAGCAATTTCAGCCTTGTAATAGGTATAAATTTTATTTCTTTAGGAGAGAATTTATATCATTTCATATAATCTTAGCTAAAATTGTGGTTCTGCTATTGCTAGAACAAGAAAAAATTTAACCTCAGAATGTACCATTCCTACAACTTTTCCAGGTGCAACCCTCCAGGGTTCCTCTTTACATCCATGGTTCTATAAACTTGTCCAATTTCTTCATCTCATTTTCTTTTGTATTTCTTGGAATTGGGTCTGGATTGCAACATAAGGAATGGAGAAGTTAAATAGTTCCGGCCCCACTCACTGGGGATGGGGCAGAGGCTTGCCTCCTACATATTTTGATTTTATATCTGTGAGATAAGAGTCCCAGTAGAAAGAGTTAGATCAAAATCTCTTATCATCATGTTCTAATTTGCCATCCTGTTTTAAATATTTGATTTGTGTTTCCTTTAGTGGACATTTGCCCTGATTTCTGGCCTTACTTCTAAATTTAACGGATTTTCCAATATTCCAAGTCGTCATTACTGTGTAAATTTATATCTTTTCTTATGATTTCATGAATATTTTAATGGAAAGGTAGAGAACAGACCAAGCACTGGTAGCTAGGTTCTGGCATAATTAGGTCTGTGACTTATGACTTTGAAATGTGAGGAGGGAGAAATAGGTCTCCTATAGAGTAATTCAAAACAAATGAACTTATATTTAAGAAAGTGATTATGTCCATTTTCTGACATACATCCTAGGCTTTAGGAATTCTTCAGGTGTCTGCCTACCTTGACCCAGCTGTGACAAGAAAAAATAATTCTTGAATTCTACTCACCCTCCAAACATGCAATTTACAATATATTATTAACACTTACAGCCAATGCTGAGATCATGTAGTTCCCAGTAGCAATACCACATTCAATTTGAACTTCTTTTATTGGCACAGAATTACTTTGGAATGTGCATCAACATTTTTACCTCCCTCTACCCCATTCTTCCTCTCATGCAATCTACCATCTGAGAGTTCTGGGAACATCATTTCCCATGGGAAATGGGATTTAGTAAGTCTACCATGGTAGACATCAGTGCTATTCCTTATTAAACCCAACACTTCCCTTCCTGAGTGCTATTGAGGCAGGCTAGAGCATTGACTTGAGAGGGGAAAGAAGATACCATGAAGAAGCCCTTGAGCAAGGAGGTTAACCAAGATTAGGACAGCCTGCCCTGAACAGACAACCTGCCTAGGGCTACTCACCTATGCAAAACACCAGGCAGCAGCTGACACACCCAAATTCACTATCTACTACCAGATGACACCCTGGGGAGAAGAAACAGTAGGGAGAAGAGCCCTGAAGAAGCCAGGGTAGGGGGAGTAATTAAAGCTAAGAAATGAATAGCACTTGGAGTAAACCACATCTATATCAAGCATCCACAAAGGAGGAATAAGAGTAGGGTAGTAAAATAGTTAACAAAAATTACAAAAGGAACAAAAATCTATGAAAGCATATTCCCCCACCATGCTGGGGCCTCTCACACCTCTTGCCTTTACTTGAGAGAGAGCCTGCATACTCTTTCTCTACATGTGTACTTAACAAATTTTCTGCCTGCTTGTTCAAGCTATGCTGTGCCCTTGAATTCTTTCTCGTGGCATGGCCAAGAACCTGGGAACTCAACACCAGTAACACTATTGGAGAGATTTCGGGGGGAAAGCTATGCTTTGCTTTGCAACTGTATTGGGTTATTTTCCAAACTTGAAGAGGAAAAGAAGCCTTGCAATATTCAAGACTACTAGAAATAGGAAAGAACTATTTACCATGCTTTTTCTAGGAGTACTTAGAGCCAACCTGAAGCTGCCCACACTTCATGAGAGTTTGTTAGAGCCTAGCAAAGAACAGAGGAAGAGAGGTGGGGAGGCTGGTGATGGCTCAGTGATGTCATGATGAATTACTCTTTGTGCATTCAGAAAGGCTATAGTTATGGTAGAATTGATATCAATCTGCTCTGAATTTGAGATAGTATATGTGGGACTCTCTTATTGGAAGGGAAAGTTTTATTATTCTGGCTCATTTCAACAGGGTGTGACCTCCTTCTCAGAGCTGGTGAATCTGCCTCTGAGATATCATAATGGTTACTCCAGCAGCTGATACACCATCCCTCATGCCTGCTGAATGTTGCCACTCCTGCCATCCCAAACTGGGGTCACAGATTACAAAATTGAGGCAATCCAATGGCTAGAACTACAAGAGTATTTGAAGAAATAGGGAAAACTTGCCAACCCTTATAAAAGACATAAATATGCAAATCAAAGAATCTAACAAACTCCAAATAGAATAAATCCAGGTTGACCCACTCTGAGAAATATACAAATCCAATTTTCAAATGGTGAAGAGAAGGAGAAAGTTCTGAAAGCAGTGAGGGGAAGTGATTCACAACATACAAGGGAAACCACATAAGACAAAGTACTGACTACATGATGGACATCATGGAGATGAGAAGGCAGTGGTATGACATATTTAGGATTCTGAGAGAAAAAATGCAAGAAAAGCTCTCCTTCAAAAGTGAGAGAGAGTTTAAAATTTTCACAGACAAACAAATGCTGAGAGAATTTATTAACAAGAGACCTGGCTGGCAAAAAATACTAAAGGGAGTTCTACTGGCTGAGAAAAAAAGGAGAGAGGGATCTGGAGAAGAGTACAGCAATGAAGAGCTAAATTAAAGGTAAATTAAGGGTAAATTAAAGGAAAACAGAGAGATTCAACAAATAAAAACCAAAGGATAAGATGGTTGGCTCAAGAACTGTCTTTACAGTAATAACTTTGTGAATGGATTAAACTTCACAATTAAATGATACAGGCAGGCAGAATGGATTAAAAAGTATGATCCACCTATATGCTGTTTATAAGAGACTCATCTTAGGCTCAGTGACACAAAGATACTGAAACTAAAAGGATGGAAAAAATATTCCAAGCAAGCTTCAGGAAAAGAAAGCAGGGGTAGCTATACTAATATCACATACACAAAAAAAGATTTTAAATGCAACGATGTTATGAGATATAGAATGACACTATATATTAATGGCACAATATATTAATAAAATATATATAATTACACTATACATTAAAAAGGACAAATCAAAAAGAAAAATAACTATTGTAAATGTTTGTTTACCAAATCAAGGAGCTCCAAAGTACATGAGAAAAATATTGGGAAATTGAAGGGAGTAATAGATGATTCTTCAGTAATATTGAGAGATTTCAATTCATCACACTCTTCCATGCATAGAACAACTAGACAGAGGACCAATAAGGAAAGAAAAGAAAAAAATTAAAATCCCTTTTCACAGCCTTTTCCCCGTCCCAAGTTTTGTCAGTCCCTGAATAGAATATTTAATAATATGCACTTTAGGCTATTACCTCTTTCACCTGAATAGTTACTCTAAGATAACTTTAATTCAAAGCAGGAGCTCTGATGGGCTTTTGAAAAGTAAAAAGATACAGAGTCAGGAGAAAGTAGGTTGGTTGCACATAAAGCTAAGTATGTGGGAGCCATAAGGTCTTGCAACCTTATTAGGGGGCATTTACTTGGAGGATCTGAGAGCAAGGGCATGAATGGACATTTGCACACTGGTATTTATGGAGAGAGTATGCATGATTTTCAATAGGTGGAGGTGGCCTAAGGGTATATCAACTGAGGAACAAAATGGTGAACTGTTGTGTGTGCAATACAATAGAATAAATTTAACCTGTATGATCCATTTATTCAAAAACCATAATTACATGGAACTTTGAATAGGATGTGTGATCTGGTAGGTTTGCACAGTTTAGTGTGAAATCATAATACATCCCAAAGTAATTCAGGCAGAAAATAAAAATATATTTACACAGCCCCTTAAGAAATTGGAGGAAAATGCAGAAATATTGGACTTCCCCACCTGGGTTATTACTGATATTCACACAAACATTGAGGACTAACAATTTAGTAGGCTGAGCTCATGATCTTGGGGCTTGCCCTCATGAAGCTTGTTACTGCAAAGGAGAGGTTAATCCTACCTATAATTGTGCCTAAAAGTCTTCCTCATAGAATCTCTTTGTTACTCAGATGTGGTCTCTCTCTCTATCTATCTATCTATCTATCTATCTATCTATCTATCTATCTTTTCCCCTCTCTCATCCAACTTGGCAGGTGAACTCACTGCCTCCCCTCTACCTGGGACATGATTCCCAGGGGTTTAAATCTCCCTGGAAATGTGGAACATGACTCCTGGGGATAAGCCTGTACCTGGCATCATGGGATTGAGAAAATATTCTTGATAAAAAGGTGGAAGTGACATAAACAAAATAAACAAAATCTCTTCAGTGGCTGAGAGATTTCAAATGGAGTTGAGAGGTCACACTGGAGGGCAACTTATGTGCTATATAGATATCCCTCTTTAGTTCTTGGTGTATTGAAATAGTTAGAAGGAAATATAGGAAACTGTGGAGATGTAACCCAGTAGCCTTGATTCTTGAAGACGATTGCATAACTATGTACCTTACAGTGTGTGACTTTGTGATTGTGAGAAACTTGTGGCTCTTACTTGTTTCATTTTGTATGCATAAATGAGTAGAAAAATGGGGACAAAAACTAAATGAAAAATAGGGTGGGATGGGGAATTGAATGTTTTCAGTGTTCTTCTTTACATTTATTTTTATCCTTATTTTTATTCTTTTTGAAGTAAGGAAAATGTTCAAAATTGAGTGGGTTGATGAATGCACAGCTATAAATTTCCCTCTCACTACTGCCTTCACTGCATCCCACAGGTTTTGATATGTTGTGTTCTCATTTTCATTCTTCTCTAGATATATACCTATTTCTCTAGCAGTTTCTTTTTTTAAACACTAGTTGTTTAGGAGTGTTTTGTTTATCCTCCATATATTTGTAAAATTTCCTGTTCCTTGGTGATTGTTGATTTTTAGTTGCATTCCTTCAGGGTCAGAGAATGTGCTTGAAATTTTCAATCTTTTAAAATTTATTATGACTTGTTTTGTGCCTTAGTATATTATCTATCCTAGAAAATATTCCATGACTATGAGAGAAGAATGTATACCCTGGTACTTTGGGGTGTAATAGTCTATAGAAGTCTATTAAGTCTAATTCATTTATTATATTGTTTAAGTTCTCAGTTTCCTTATTGGTCCTCTGCCTAGTTGTTCTGCTTATTGAAGAGAGTGGTATATTGAAATCTCTCACTATTACTTTGAAAATGTCTATTGCTCCCTTCAGTTAGCCAATGTTTGTCTGTTGTACTTTCGAATTATTTGGTTGGGCATATAAAAATTTATGATTGTTATTTCTTCTTGGTGAATTGTCTCTTTTACTAATACATAATGTCCTTCTTTGTCTCTTATAAAATCTTTGCATTTAAAGGCTATTTTGTCTGATATTAGTAAAGTTACCTCTGCTTTCTTTTGGTTGCAGCTTGCATAGAATACTTATTTCCATCCTTTCACTTTCAGTGCCTTTGTGTACCAGGGTCTAATAAGAGTCTCTTGTAAACAACATATTGATGGATTGTACTTTTTATACTTTTAATCCATTCTACCAGCCTATATCTTTTAATACGAGAGTTTAACCTATTCACATTTAAAGTTATTAATTTGAAGGGAGTTCTTGAACCAGACACGTTTTGGTTTTTAGTTGTTCAGATCTATTTTTTCCCTTTCTCTCTTTTTTTCCCTTTAAGTTACCCTTACTAATACTCTTCAGCTCTGTGCCCTTCTCCAGACCTCTCTCTCCTTTCTTTTATTCTCAGTCAGTAGAGCTGTTTTTAGTATTTCTTGCAGGGCAGGTCTCTTGTTAACAACTTCTCTCAGCATTTGTGAAAGTGTTAAACTCTCTCTGACTTTTAAGGAAAATTTTGCTGTATAAGGATTCTTGGTTGGCAATTTTTCTCTTTAAGAATCTTATATATTTCATACCACCACCCTCTCACCTCCATGATGCCCAATGAGTATTCAGAATTTATTCTTATGTTGTTTTTCTTGTATGTGGTGAATCACTTCTCTCCTGCTGCTTTTAGAAATTTCTCCTCTTCAGAATTTGGCAATGTGATCATTATATTTCAGATTTGGTTTATTGGAATTTATTCTGTTTGAAGATCATTGGGAATCTATGACTCACACAGATTTAGAAGTGTTCAGGAGTTTTCTCCAACTATGTCTTGAAACACTCTTCCTAACCCTTTAGTCTTCTCTTCTCATTCTGGAACACCAGTGACTCTATTTGTGCACTTCATGTTGCCCATCATTTCAATGAGTTCCATTTCAATTTTTTTATTTTTTCACCATTTGTTCTTTTGTGGGTTTGCATTCAGTTGCACTGTCCTCTAGTTCACTTGTTCTTTCTTCTACCTCTTCATATCTGCTGTGTGTCTATAGTACATCTTTAATTTGATCAACAGTGTCTTTTATTTCCATAAGATCTGTTATTTTTATTTACTCTTTCAAATTATTATTTATGCTCTTCTTGGATCTTCTGGGTGTCCTTTATGTCTTTAGCCATCTCATTGAATTTGGAGCTGTCTGTATATTTCTTTAATTAGTTGCTTCAAATTTTGTGTCTTTTCCAGCTTTTTAATTTGTCCATTTGGGGAGTCCATACCTTCATGTTTCTTCAGGTGCTTTATGATTTTCTGCTGACTTTGGGGCATTTGACAGTCTTGGTGAGATTATTTTGGGAAATGCAGGATTATTTGAGCCCTTATGTATAATTTGGCAGAATTACAGCTTTCTGGCATGCACTTATCTCCCCAATTAATTGTTAAGGTGGGTGCATAAGAGTGTGAAGCCACTGATCATTCCCTTGCCCAGCAGCTGTCTTACCACTGCCAGCCCCAGGGAGAAGTCCCAGCTGAACAAACTCACCCCATCCCTCAAGGTTCAGTCTTACTGCCTTATCAACCACATCCCCACGACATACTACAGGAGTCAGTCCGTGCCTGTTCACACCCCAAAATTGTGGTCCCAGGCATCCTCCATCCCCTCTTTAGTTTTCTTCATGGAGGAGAAGCCACTCCACCTCACCCACTCTGCCATCTTCCCCAAGTCTTTTACCTTTTCATGTCTCTCATTTTTTATGTCTTTCACTTCTGATATACCATTTTGGATTGTACCATATTGAGAGTCTTCTGATTTCTATCTGGTTATATTTTTCATCTCTCTTCCTTGTTTCCATCCTTAATATATAACAATCATATTTGGTTTGATACCAACTTGACATTAATAGCATGCAGATGTACTTTTCCTATACTATCAATCCCCATCCTTTGTTTTTTTACTTGTTACCACCTATAATTTTTTACATTGTATGTCCAAAATTGTAGACTTATCATTACTTTTTATGAATTTGAATTTTAACAGCTGTAGGAAATAAGAAATGGAGTTGCATACTGTGCTGGTTTGAAACTGTTTTGGAGCCCAGAAAAGCCATTACCTAATTAATCCAATCTTGGTTGGAGACTTTTGATTAAGTGAATCATAAAGATGTGACTCACCCAAATGTGGGTAAGACCTTTTGATTAGGTTATTTCCATGGAGATGTTACCCTGCCCATTCAGGGCGGGTATTGATTAGATCACTGGAGTCCTTTAAGAGAAGCTGAGAGAGACAGTTTGGAGAGAAGTTAAGCTATGTATTCCAGAGTTTGCCTTCAGGAGAAGCTAAGAGCCAACAGAGACCCATATGCTTAAGGACACTTGGAAATGCAGACAAAAAGATGTTTGCAGATGGAAAGCTAAGAGATGAATTCCAGAGCTTGCCCCAAAGAAAGGCTAAGAGAGGACCCCCAGATGCTTTGAGAGAAATGTCCCAGGAGAACCAAGCAGAGATCTGAGAGAAGCTAAGATAGAATCTCAAGGACATTTTAAGGAAAGCCATTTTGTAATGCGACATGGGAGTAAAGGACAAGCAGATGCCAGCCACATGACTTCCCAGCCAACAGAGGTGTTCTGGAAGCCATTGGCCTTCCTTCAGTGAAAGTATTCTCTTGTTGATGCCTTAGTTTGGACACTTTTATGGCCTTAGAACTTAGGTTATTTGTAACCTAATAAATCCCCTTTACAAAAGCCAATTCATTTATGGTATTTTGCATAACAGCATCATTAGCAAACCAGAACACCATACAATAATATTGGCATCTATAGTTACCTAAATGTTTACATTTACCATAGGTCTTTAATTCTTTATGCTGCTTTGAATCACTGTCAAGTGTCCATTCCTTTCAATCTGAAAAAATTTCCTTCAGCATCACTTGTGGGGCAGGTCTAGATGTGATGAACTCCCCAAAGTTTGTTTATCTGAGAATGTCTTAATCAGCCCCTCATTTTGATAGTGTAACTACATAAAATTCATGGCTACAGTTGTTTTCTTTCAGCACTTTAAGTATTTCAACCCACTGCTTTCTGTCTCCATGTTTTCTGATGAGAAATCAGCATTCAATATAATTGGGACTGCCTTCTACATATCAGTTTGCTTTTTCTTGCAGCTTTAGTACTCTGTCTCTGTACCTGCATATGAGAGTATAATCAATATATGATGGCATGTATTTTTCTTCATGTTCCTCTTGTTTAGTGTTCTCTGAGCTTTTTGAGTGTGCATATTCATATCTTTTGCTATGTTTGGGATATTCTCTGTCATTTATTTGACCAATCCTTATAGCCCTTTCATTTCCTTCTGTGACTCCCATAATGCACATGTTGGTGCACTTGATGGTGTCTGCTAACTTATCTCAATAGTATTGTCCTAAAATTCACTGACTCTTTCTTCTGCCAGCTCCAATTTTCTGTTGAAACCCTCCTAGGAATTCTTCATTTCATTTATTGTGGTCTTCAAATCCAGTAGTTCATTACTTTTTTTAAAATTTCTAACTCTTTAATAAGATCCTCGTGTTTCTCATTTATTGTTTTCTTGATATCCTTTAGATTTTTCTCTGTAATTTCATCTCCTTGAGCTTTTAAAGATAATTTTTAAGGCTTTGTTTGGTATGTTCCCATTCTTTTCTTCTTCACTGATGGCCAGGGACCCAGGAATGGGGCTGCAAATTGATACTGAAGTGCCCTGGGTAGGGGATCAGGAGTGGCACCAAGAATTTTCCTGATGGTTCCCCAAAGCTGAGTTTTGTGGCCTGCCCTGCAAATACAGCCCTTCAGCTAACTGTCCCCCATTGCCCTGAGGAAATGCTTCATTTTTAAATTTCAATTGTCTCTGCCTCTTTCCAGGGCAAACCAAAACAATGGCTGCTACTCCCTTCATCTGGGGTAGGTTGAAACAATGGCTGTCCTCAGAGCTCTGCACCCAGTAATCCAAATTCATTAATCAAAATCCATCAGCAGTGATCAGCAATACCCATCACTTTTCTTGGGGAAGAAGATTTTTACATCCCTTTCTGTCATCAGTGAGCTGGCTAGGGTCTGGTCCCCACAGTGGTCTGCCACCAGAGGGTGATGGGTACTGGTAGTCACCATGTGGAGAGAGCAATTTATTATTCTTTACTGCAATTTATCAGCCTCCTCCTCCAGGTCTTCCCTGGATGCTCTGTAGTAATAGACTTTTAAATGAAACCTTAAAATTGTAAGCAAGCTGTGAATTTGAGCTTTTGTATCACAGAGGAGCACTGTGTAAAGTCTGCATGCAGATATGAATGGGCTTTCATCTATCAGCTCAGAATTGGAGGCAGGATGTCAATCCTAAAGGAACTAGTAAATAACTAAGATAAGGGCTGATTGAAGTTTTCCAGATCCCTGTTAACTGTTACCCAAGATGATTGTATTTTTGTCTCTAAAATGTATAAAATCCAATTGAAAAATCACCATGGGAAAGCAGATTTGGGAAGTTTCCTCTGTACTCCCACTGGCATAAATAAATTTCTTTTTCCTCCTCAGCTTATTCACTGTGTATATTGAGCCATGCAAAGTGACCAACCCATATTTGGGGGAGAGGACTCATGTACAGTGTTCTGGACTCTGAAATTTCAAAATATTTGTTTTAGACTGCTCCTGCCTGCTTTATATTTGTTTTGGTGGAAGGACTGAGTCCTAGAGCTCCCAAAACTGCCATCTTGCAATAAAGATAGGAGAAAATATTTTGAAACCACATATCTAGTAAGGTTTTAATATCTGGAAATATATTATTAAATACTACAATTCTACAAATAAAAAATAAAAACACAGACAACTAAATTTAAAAATGGGCAGGACTTAAATAGATATTTTTCCAAAGAAGTCATACAAGTTGCCAATAAATCACATGAAAAAATTATTGGCATCGTTATGCATTAGGGAAATGCAAATAAAAAGCACAATGGCAAGATTGTGGGAAAATTGCAGATCTTAAAAATGATCCAGGAGTTGAATGAAAATACAGAGAAAGAACTAAACCAAATCAGCAAAAACATTGAATAAGCAGTATTAAATTCTTAGACAAGACATGAAATTTTAAAAAGGAACCAAACAAGGAGGGGCAAGATGGTGGCATAGAGAGGAGTGGAAGCTAAGTAGTCCCCCTGGAACAACTACAAAAAACCAGAAACAACTAGTAAATAATCCAGAATAACTGCGGGGGGACAAACAAGACCATCCACTCATCATACACCAGCCTGAATTCAGAGGAATGCCCAAGAACACAGCATAAAATCTGTAAGTAAAACCTGCGGATCCAGGTCGCGAGACCCCCTCCCGCATAGCCCGAGCTGCAAAGCCTCGTGGTGCCAGAGAGAAGCTTTCTCCCAGCAAGCAAATATAGCTCAGCTGAGCTCCAACTGGGGTTTTAAGTAGCAAGTGTGAACTGCTCACTACAGGTATGAATCCCCAAAAAACAAATAGAGGCTTCGGGTGACAACTGACCTTGGAGAGCCGGAGGGTTGCCTTGGACTGGGTCTGAAGGGAACTATCTGTTTTTTGGCTCAGTGGAGAAAGCCCCAGTCATTTTCAGTTTCCAGGGCTGTGACTAGGGGAAGGGCGGAGACAGGGAGACCATTGAAATGCTAATGACCTCCACCTGGGGGTCTGTCTTCTCTAGGAGGAAAAGGGTGGGGCCCTTTCCATTCAGAACCAGACCCCAGAGCCTGGGGGAACACAGCCACACCACCTCACACCAGTCAAGAATTATAGGCCAACAAGCATCACCTGCTGGGCAGAAAAGCACAGTGACCCGAGGCATCACAGGGTGGAGCAATTTTCTAAGACACACCTGCAAGGAAAACAGATACTGAATATTTCTTCCCTCTGGGACCTGAGCCTGTTCTGGTCTGGGAAAACCTGATTTGGATAACCAAGGAAACCATTTCTAGACAACAGAAAATTACAACCTCCACTAAGAAAAACAAAGTTATGGCACAGTCAAAGGAACAAATGTACACTTCAACTGAGATACAGGAATTTAAACAACTAATGCTAAATTAATTCAAAAAGTTTAGAGAAGATATTGCAAAAGAGATAGAGGCTGTAAAGGAATCACTGGGCATATATATGGCAGAAATCAAAAGTTCAAAAAAACAACTAGTAGAATCTATGAAAATGAAAGGCACAACACAAGAGATGAAAGACACAATGGAAACATACATCAGATCTCAAAAGGCAAAAGAAAACACTCAGGAACTGGAGAACAAAACACCTGAAAGCCTACACGCAAAGGAGCAGATGGAGAAAAGAATGAAAAAATATGAGCAACATCTCCGGGAACTCAAGGATGAAACAAAGTACAATAATGTACGTATCATTGGTGTCCCAGAAGGAGAAGAGAAGGGAAAAGGGGCAGAAGCAATAATAGAGGAAATAATTAATGAAAATTTCCCATCTCTTATGAAAGACATAAAATTACAGATCCAAGAAGCACAGCGTACTCCAAACAGAAGACATATGAACAGGCCTACACCAAGACACTTAATAATCAGATTATCAAATGTCCAAGGCAAAGAGAGAATCCTGAAAGCAGCAAGAGAAAAGCAATCCATTACATACAAAGGAAGCTTAATAAGACTATGTGCGGATCTCTCAGCAGAAACCATGGAGGCAAGAAGGAAGTGGTGTGATATATTTAAGATACTGAAAGAGAAAAACTGCCAACCAAGAATCCTATATCCAGCAAAGCTGTCCTTCAAATATGAGGGAGAGCTCAAAATATTTTCTGACAAACAGACAATGAGAGATTTTGTGAACAAGACACCCGCCCTACAGGAAATACCAAAGAGAGCACTGCAGAGTGATAGAAGACAGGAGTGCATGGTTTGGAACACAATTCTGGGAGATGGTAGCACAACAATGTAAGTACACTGAGCAAAGATAACTATGAATATAGTTGAGAGAGGAAGGTGGGGAGCATGTGAGACACCAAAAGAAAGGAGGAAAGATAAAGACTGGGACTGTGTAACTTGGTGAAATCTGGAGTATTCAACAATTGTGACAAAATGTATAAATATGTTCTTTTACAAGGGAGAACAAGCAAATATCAAGCTTGCAAGGTATTAAAAATGGGGAGGCATTGGGGGAGGGATGCAATCAGCATAAACTAGAGACTGTAACTAATAGAATCATTGTATTATGCTTCCTTTAATGTAACAAAGGTGATATACCAAGGTAAAGGCAGATGGGGGGATGGGAAGGCATGTTAGACACTTGACATTGGTGGTATTGTCTGATTCTTTATTCCACTTTGATTTAAGGTTATTTTTCCTTTTGTTGCTTCCTAGCTGTCATTTTTTTCCTCTTTCTTTTGCCTCTCTACCTTCTTTGACTATCCCTCCTGCCTTGTGGAAGAAATGTAGATGCCCTTATATAGATAGTGGTGAAGGTGGTGAACACATAAATGTATGACCATTTAGAGAACCATTGATTATTTTCTTGGGATGGAATGTATGGTGAGTGAACAAAATCATATTAAAAAAAAATGGGTTGATGACAAAACTTCGAGGGCAATATACTGAGTGAAATAAGCCAGACACATAAGGACAATTATTGCAGGGTCTCACTGATAGGAACTAATTATAATATGTAAACTCATAGACATGAAATATAAGGTACCAAGATATAGGGTGAGGCTTAAGAATGGGGAGTGGTTGCTTAGTATGAGCAGAGTGTTCACTTAGGGTGAACTTAAATGTTTGGAAATGAACAGGGGTGTTGGTAGCAAGATGTGAGAATAACTAAAAGCACTGAATGGTGTGTGAATGAGGTGGAAAGGGGATCAGAGTCATATATGTCACCAGAAGGAATGTTGGAGGTCAAAAGATGGGAATGTATAAAACTGGATCCTATGGTGGGCAATGTCCATGATCAACTGTACAAATTCTAGAAATCGCTTCCATGAACCAGAAAAAATGTATGCAATACAATTAGAAGTTAATAATAGAGGGGCATATAGGGAAGAAATATATACCTATTACAAACTATATACTACAGTTAGTAGTATTTCAATATTTTTTCATAAACAGTAACAAATGTACTATACCAACACTATGAGTCAACAATTGAGGGAGTTGGTTAAGGATGGGGGGGGGATTAGAGTTTCCTTTTCTTTTTTTCATTTTTCATCTTTCACTTTATTTCTTGTCTGGAGTAATGAAAAGTTTCTAAAAATTGAACAAAAATTAAGTGTGGTGATGGATGCACAACTGTATAAGGGTACCCAGGGGCAAGTGATTGTACACTTTGGATCTCTGGATAATTGTACGGTATCTGAACAATCTTAATAAAAATGAAAAAAAAAAAGGAACCAATCACTATTATTGGAATTGATAACTATAATAACTGAAATGAAAAATTCCAAGGAGGGGTTCAAGAGCATATGGGAGCTGTCAGAAGAAAGAATCAGTAACTCAAAGAAATACACTTTAAATGAGTAAGGCCAAGGAGCAGAAAGAGAAAAGAATTATTAAGTAAAAATAGCCTAAGACACTTCTGGGATACCATTAATCACACAAATATATGCATAATTGGAGTCCCAGAAGGAGAAGAAAGAGAAAGGGGCAGAAGGAATAGTTAGATAAATAATGACAGATAACTCCCCAAACATATCAAGAGATATGCATATACACATCCAAGAATCCCAGAGAACACCAAGCAGTATAAACATGAAGAAAAACATATGATGTTTGCATTATTAAATGTAATAATGATTGCATTATTAAATGTAAAAGACAAAGAGAAAGTTCTGAAAGACAGGAAGAAAGTTCCGAAAGCTTCAAGAGAAAAGCAACATATTAAATACAAAGGAATCAAAATTAGATTGAATTGCAGATTTTTAATGAAAAACCATGGAGGCAAGGAGGCAGTGGGCTGAAATACTGAGAGAAAACAACTGCCAGCTAAGAATTTTATATACAGCAAGACTTTCAAAAATGATGGAGAACTCAGTGGGTAATCTCACTGCCCTCCCCCCTACATGGTATATGACTCCCAGGGGTTTAAATCTCCCTGACAATGCAGGACATGACTCCCAGGGATGAGCCTGAACCCAACATCATGGGATTGAGAAAATCTTCTTGACAAAAATGGGGAAGAAAATGAAATAAAATGAAGTTTCAGTGACTGAAAGATGTCAAATGGAGTTGAGAGTTCACCCTGGAAGGCATTCTTATGTGCTATATAGATACCCTTTTTTAGCTTTTAGTGTATTGGAAAATCTAGAAGGAAATACCTTAAACTGTTGAACTGCAACCCAGTAACCTATATTCTTGAAGATGGCTGTATAACTATGTAGCTTACATGGTGCGACTGTTTGTGAAAACCTTGTGGCTCACACTCCCTTTATCCAGTGCATGGACAGATGATTAAAAAAATGGGGACAAAGATTAAATGAAAAATAGGGTGGGATGGGGGGGGTGGAATGCTTTAGGTGTTCTTTTGTACTTTTATTTTTGTTCTTATTGTAATCTTTTTTTTTGGAGTAAGGACAATGTTCAAGAATTGTTTGTGGTGATGAATGCACAATTATATGATGGTACTGTGAACAATTGATTCTAAACTGTGGATGATTGCATGGTATGTGAATATATCTCAATAGAAAATAAAACTGAATTTTAAAAAAAATGAAAATTGATGGAGAGATTAAAACATTCTCATATAAACAAAATCTGAGTTCTTCACCACTATACCTGCCCTACAAGCAATGCTAAAGGGAAAGGATACTAGACAGTGGCTCCAAGCAGCATAAAGAGTTAAGGACCTGCAGTAAAGCCATCAATTTTGGTAATTATAAATGGCAGTATTATTGTAGTGTGCTCTTTCATATGTAACTCCATTTCTTGCTTCCTAGAGGTGCTAAACTTCAAATTCATAAAATGTAATGATAAATCTATGATTCTGGATGTACAAGGCACAAAGATATATGTGGTAAAAAGTAGAAAAACATAGGGTTCAATGGGATATAGAGAAAAAATATATGTTAATGCTATTGAAGTTAAGTTGGCATAAAATTGTTATATATTTAGGATGTTAAATTTAACACCATGGTAACTGTGATGGTTAGGTTCATGTGTCAACTTGGCCAGGTGATAGTACCCAGCTGTCTGTTCAAGCAAACACTGGCCTAACAATTGCTATGAGGATGTTTGAGGCTGGTTAATAAACCAACAGGCTGGCTTATTAAATCATCAGTCAACTGACTGCAGCTGTGACTGATGATTCACCGAAGGGCATGCCTTCCACAATGAGAGAATGCAATTGGCTGGATTTAATCCAATTAATCAGTTGAAGACTTATAAGCAAGACAGATAGAGGACCTTCACTTCTTCTTCAGCTGCCCAGTGAAGCATTTGCTGAGGAATTCATTGAAGTTGCCAGTTTGTTTCCTAAAGAGTTCATCAAACACATTCATCAAAGATCCCAGTTCATTTCCTGAGGAGTTCATCAAAGTTGCTGGTTTGTTTCCTGAGGAGTACATCGGACATCTTCCTTGAAGTTGACAGTTTGCTGACTGCTCTACAGAATTTGGACTTGTGCATACCCACAGTTGCATGAGTCACTTTTACAATTTGATAGCCAGAGACACCTCTCATTGATTCTGTTTCCCTAGAGAGACCTAACTAATACAGTAACCATAAGGAAAATAGATGAAAAATATCTCCAGCTAGAAATGAGAATGTATTCAATATGGTCAACCCTAGAAAACCTATAAATATAAAAGAAAGCATTAATGGAAGAATAGAGGGGCAAAAATATATTATACACACAAATCCTAAATACCAAAATGGCAGAAGGGGGGCTGTAGTGAATTCAAATGTCAATGGATTAAATTCTCCAGGCATAAAATAGACTTTAAGTGAAGAACAGTTATGAGGGCAAGGATGGTAATTATGTACTGATAAAAGGGACAATTCAACAGGAAGTTGTAACAATTATAATTATACATAAACCCAACAGGAGAGCCCCAAAATATATGAAGAAAATTCTTAAAGATTGGAAGGTACAAATTGATGGCTTTCCATTAAATGTAGGAGATTTTAACACACTACTTTCAATAAAGGATATTGATCTCTATCCTATACTTTTTTATTGATCTGATTTGAACGATATATTAAACCAACTAGACCTAACACAGTAGAACACTTCTTTCAACAAAAACAGAATACCCATTCTCCTCAAGTCCACATGAATCATTCTCCAGGATAGATCATATGTTCAGTCACAAAAGAAGTCTCAATATTTTTGAAATTATAATGTATATACTCCAACCACAACACAATGAAGCTAGAAATCAAAAGAGAAGAAGAAATGGGAAACTCACACATATGTGGGAATTAAACAACATACTGTTAAAGAGTCAGCAGGTTACAGAGGAAATCAGAAGTGAAATTAGGAAATACGTTGAGGTGAATGAAAATGAAAATACAATATACCAAAATTGATGGGATGAAGTGAAGGCTGAAGAACAAAGTGCTGAGAGGAAAATTTATAACTCTAAATGTTTACATTGAAAATAAGAAAGAATTCAAATCAGATACCTAACCTAAAAACTAGAAAAACTGGAAAAAGAAGAGCAAAATAAACCCAGAGTAGCAGAAGGAAGGAAATTAAAAACACTAGAGCAGAGAAAATGAACTAGTAAACAAAAATAATAGAATCAACAAAGAAAAATTTGTTTTTTAAAGATCGATAAAATTGACAAATGTTTAGCTAGACTGACAAAAAAAGAGAAAGGATACAAATAAATAATAATGGAGATAAAAAGGGGAACATTACTGCTGACCCTGTTGAAATGAAAAGGAGTATGAAAGAATATGAAAGAATACTATGATCAGCTGTATGCCAATAAATCAGATAACTTAGCTGAAATGTATAACTTTTAGGGACACAGAAACTACCTATGTTGATTGGAAAAGAGCTAGAAGATACAACAAACCAATTACTACTGAAGACTTTGAATCATCAATCAAAATCCCTCAAATAAATAAAAGCCAAGGGCCAGATTGCTTCACAGTGGAATCCTTTGAAACATTCCAAGAAGACTTAAATCCAATTCTGCTCAAATTTTTCCAAAAAAAATTGAAGAGGAGGGAACATACCTTAATTCATTCTATGAGGTCATCGCCCTCATACCAAAGACAGATAAAGATACCACAAGGAAAGAAAACTGCAAAGCATTATCTCTTATGAATATAGAAGCAAAAATTCTCAACAAAATACTGGCAAACCAAATTCATCAGAACATGAAAAGAATCATGCACCATAATAAGGGGGACTTATACCTCTTATTCATGACTTGTTCAATATAAGGAAATCAATCAATGTAGTATGACATATTAACAGAAAAATAAAAAATGACATGATCCTCTTAATTGATACAGAAAAGTCATTTGACAAAATCCAAGGCCCCTTATCGATAAAAACACTTAGAACCTGAGAAAGAGAAAGAATCTTTCTCAACCTGATAAAGGGCTTATTTGAAAGTCCCACAGCTATCATCCTATTTCGTGGTGAAAGACTGAAAGCTTTCCTTATAAGGTCAGAAACAAGACAAAGATGACAACTGTCAACACTTTTATGCAATATTGAACTGGAAGTTCTTGCTAGAGCAATTAGGCAAGGAAAAGAAATAAAAGTGTCTAAATTGGAAAGGAATGAGTGAAACATTCCCTATTTGCAGATGACATGATCCTATAAACATAAAATCCACAATAAAGCTCCTGGAGCTAGTAAATATATTCAGCAAAGTGTCAGGGTAAAAGTTTAACATGAAAAAATCCATAGTGATTCTATACACAAGAAAGTGAATAATCAGGAGAAGAAATCAAAAGAAAAATTCCATTCAACATGCAATGTAATCAAGGTGTAAGTGAGTTGTACAAAAAAGTGACAAAACAGATAAAAAAAATCAAAGACCTAAATAAATGGAAGGACAGTCTGTCTTCATGTATTAGAACACTAAATATTATTAAAATGCTAATCCTACCTCCAAAAATTTACAGATTCAATGTAATTCCAATCACAATTCCAAAAACCTTTTTTGCAGAACTGGAAAAATCAATCATCAAATTTATATGGGGGGAGGCGGGGCAAGATGGCGGACTGGTCAGCTGTATGTTTTAGTTACTCCTCCAGGAAAGTAGGTAGAAAGCCAGGAACTGCGTGGACTGGACACCACAGAGCAGTCTGACTTTGGACATACTTCATACAACACTCATGAAAACATGGAACTGCTGAGATCAGCGAAATCTGTAAGTTTTTGTGGCCAGGGGACCCGCGCCCCTCCCTGCCAGGCTCAGTCCCGTGGGAGGAGGGGCTGTCAGCTCCGGGAAGGAGAAGGGAAAACTGCAGTCGCAGCCCTTATCGGAAACTCATTCTGCTGATCCAAACTCCAACCATAGATAGACTGAGACCAGACACCAGAGAATCTGAGAGCAGCCAGCCCAGCAGAGAGGAGACAGGCATAGAAAAAAACAACACGAAAAACTCCAAAATAAAAGTGGAGGATTTTTGGAGTTCTGGTGAACATAGAAAGAGGAAGGCCAGAGATCAGGCCCTGAGGCTCATATGCAAATCCCGAAGAAAAGCTGATCTCTCTGCCCTGTGGACCTTTTCTTAATGGCCCTAATTGCTTTGTCTCATAGCATTTCAATAACCCATTAAATCTCTGAGGAGGGCCCTTTTTTTTTTAATCCTTTTTTCTTTTTCTAAAACAATTACTCTAAGAAGCCCAATACAGAAAGCTTCAAAGACTTGCAATTTGGGCAGGTCAAGACAAGAGCAGAACTAAGAGAGCTCTGAGACAAAAGGCAATAATCCAGTGGCTGAGAAAATTCACTAAACACCACAACTTCCCAAGAAAAGGGGGGTGTCTGCTCACAGCCATCATCCTGGTGGACAGGAAACACTCCTGCCCATTGCCAGCCCCATAGCCCAGAGCTGCCCCAGACAACCCAGTGTGATGGAAGTGCTTCAAATAACAGGCACACACCACAAAACTGGGCGTGGACATTAGCCTTCCCTGCAACCTCAGCTGATTGTCCCAGAGTTGGGAAGGTGGAGCAGTGTGAATTAACAAAGCCCCATTCAGCCATCATTGCAGCAGACTGGGAGCCTCCCTACACAGCCCAGCAGCCCAGAACTGCCCTGGGGGGGACGACACTCACCTGTGACATAGCACAGTCATCCGTCAACAGAGGACCAGGGGGTACACAGCCTGGAAGAGCGGCCCACTTGCAAGTCTCAGGAGCCATACACCAATACCAAGGACTTGTGGGTCAGTGGCAGAGACAAACTGTGGCAGGACTGAACTGAAGGATTAGACTATTGCAGCAGCTTTAAAACTCCAGGATCACCAGGGAAATTTGATTGTTAGAGCCACCCCTCCTCCCTGACTGCCCAGAAACACGCCCCATATACAGGGCGGGCAACACAAACTACACACGCAAGCTTGGTACACCAATTGGACCCCACAAGACTTACTCCCCCACTCACCAAAAACGCTAAGCAGGGGAGAACTGGCTTGTGGAGAACAGGTGGCTCGTGGACGCCACCTGCTGGTTAGTTAGAGAAAGTGTACTCCACAAAGCTGTAGATCTGATAAATTAGAGATAAGGACTTCAATTGGTCTACAAATCCTAAAAGAACCCTATCAAGTTCAGCAAATGCCAAGAGGCCAAAAACAACAGAAAATTATAAAGCATATGAAAAAAAACAGACGATATGGATAACCCAAGCCCAAGCACCCAAATCAAAATATCAGAAGAGGCACAGCACCTAGAGCAGCTACTCAAAGAACTAAAGATGAACAATGAGATCATAGTACGGGATACAAAGGACATCAAGAAGACCCTAGAAGAGCATAAAGAAGACATTGCAAGACTAAATAAAAAAATGGATGATCTTATGGAAATTAAAGAAACTGTTGACCAAATTAAAAAGATTCTGGACACTCATAGTACAAGACTAGCGGAAGCTGAACAACAAATCAGTGACCTGGAAGATGACAGAATGGAAAATGAACACATAAAAGAAAGAATGGGGAAAAAAATTGAAAAAATCGAAACAGACCTCAGGGATATGATAGATAATATAAAATGTCCGAATATAAGACTCATTGGTGTTCCAGAAGGGGAAGAAAAGGGTAAAGGTCTAGGAAGAGTATTCAAAGAAATTGTTGGGGAAAACTTCCCAAATCTTCTAAACAACATAAATACACAAATCATAAATGCTCAGCGAACTCCAAATAGAATAAATCCAAATAAACCCTCTCTGAGATGTATTCTGATCACATTGTCAAACGTGGAAGAGAAGGAGCAAGTTCTGAAAGCAGAGAGAGAAAAGCAATTCACCACATACAAAGGAAACAGCATAAGACTAAGTAGTGACTACTCAGCAGCCACCATGGTGGAGAGAAGGCAGTGGCATGATATATTTAAAATTCTGAGTGACAAAAATTTCCAACCAAGAATACTTTATCCAGCAAAGCTCTCCTTCAAATTTGAGGGAGAGCTTAAATTTTTCACAGACAAACAAATGCTGAGAGAATTTGCTAACAAGAGACCTGCCCTACTGGAGATACTAAAGGGAGCCCTACAGACAGAAAAACAAAGAAAGGACAGAGAGACTTGGAGAAAGGTTCAGTACTAAAAAGATTCGGTATGGGTACAATAAAGGATATTAATAGAGAGAGGGAAAAATATGACAAACATAAACCAAAGGATAAGATGGCTGATTCAAGAAATGCCTTCATGGTTATAACGTTGAATGTAAATGGATTAAACTCCCCAATTAAAAGATATAGATTCACAGAATGGATCAAAAAAAATGAACCATCAATATGTTGCATACAAGAGACTCATCTTAGACACAGGGACACAAAGAAATTGAAAGTGAAAGGATGAAAAAAAATATTTCATGCAAGCTACAGCCAAAAGAAAGCAGATGTAGCAATATTAATCTCAGATAAAATAGACTTTAAATGCAGGGATGTTTTGAGAGTCAAAGAAGGCCACTACATACTAATAAAACGGGCAATTCAACAAGAAGAAATAACAATCGTAAATTTCTATGCACCCAATCAAGGTGCCACAAAATACATGAGAGAAACACTGGCAAAACTAAAGGAAGCAATTGATGTTTCCACAATAATTGTGGGAGACTTCAACACATCACTCTCTCCTATAGATAGATCAACCAGACAGAAGACCAATAAGGAAATTGAAAGCCTAAACAATCTGATAAATGAATTAAATTTAACAGACATATACAGGACATTACATCCCAAATCACCAGGATACACATACTTTTCTAGTGCTCATGGAACTTTCTCCAGAATAGATCATATGCTGGGACATAAAACAAGCCTCAATAAATTTAAAAAGATTGAAATTATTCAAAGCACATTCTCTGACCACAATGGAATACAATTAAAAGTCAATAACCATCAGAGACTTAGAAAATTCACAAATACCTGGAGGTTAAACAACACACTCCTAAACAATCAGTGAGTTAAAGAAGAAATAGAAAGAGAAATTGCTAAATATATAGAGATGAATGAAAATGAGAACACAACATACCAAAACCTATGGGATGCAGCAAAAGCAGTGCTAAGGGGGAAATTTATAGCACTAAACGCATATATTAAAAAGGAAGAAAGAGCCAAAATCAAAGAACTAATGGATCAACTGAAGAAGCTAGAAAATGAACAGCAAACCAATCCTAAACCAAGTAGAAGAAAAGAAATAACAAGGATTAAAGCAGAAATAAATGACATAGAGAACAAAAAAGAAATAGAGAGGATAAATAACACCAAAAGTTGGTTCTTTGAGAAGATCAACAAGATTGACAAGCCCCTAGCTAGACTGACAAAATCAAAAAGATAGAAGACCCATATAAACAAAATAATGAATGAAAAAGGTGACATATCTGCAGATCCTGAAGAAATTAAAAAAATTATAAGAGGATACTATGAACAACTGTATGGCAACAAACTGGATAATGTAGAGGAAATGGACAATTTCCTGGAAACATATGAACAACCTAGACTGACCAGAGAAGAAATAGAAGACCTCAACCAACCAATCACAAGCAAAGAGATCCAATCAGTCATCAAAAATCTTCCCACAAATAAATGCCCAGGGCCAGATGGCTTCACAGGGGAATTCTACCAGACTTCCCAGAAAGAACTGACACCAATCTTACTCAAACTCTTTCAAAACATTGAAGAAAATGGAACACTACCTAACTCATTTTATGAAGCTAACATCAATCTAATACCAAAACCAGGCAAAGATGCTTCAAAAAAGGAAAACTACCGGCCAATCTCCCTAATAAATATAGATGCAAAAATCCTCAACAAAATACTTGCAAATCGAATCCAAAGATACATTAAAAAAATCATACACCATGATCAAGTGGGGTTCATTCCAGGCATGCAAGGATGGTTCAACATAAGAAAAATCAATCAATGTATTACAACACATTAACAATTTGAAAGGGAAAAATCAAATGATCATCTCAATAGATGTTGAAAAAGCATTTGACAAAATCCAACATCTGTTTTTGATAAAAACACTTCAAAAGCTAGGAATTGAAGGAAACTTCCTCAATATGATAAAGAGCATATATGAAAAACCCACAGCCAGCATAGTACTCAATGGTGAGAGAATGAAAGCCTTCCCTCTAAGATCAGGAACAAGACAAGGATGCCCACTGTCACCACTGTTATTCAACATTGTGCTGGAAGTGCTAGCCAGGGCAATCCGGAAAGACAAAGAAATAAAAGGCATCCAAATTGGAAAAGAAGAAGTAAAACTGTCATTGTTTGTAGATGATATGATCTCATATCTAGAAAACCCTGAGAAATCGATGATACAGCTACTAGAGCTAATCAACAAATTTAGCAAAGTAGCGGGATACAAGATTAATGCACATAAGTCAGTAATGTTTCTATATGCTAGAAATGAACAAACTGAAGAGGCACTCAAGAAAAAGATACCATTTTCAATAGCAACTAAAAAAATCAAGTACCTAGGAATAAACTTAACCAAAGATGTAAAAGACCTATACAAAGAAAACTACTTAACTCTACTAAAAGAAATAGAAGGGGACCTTAAAAGATGGAAAAATATTCCATGTTCATGGATAGGAAGGCTAAATGTCATTAAGATGTCAATTCTACCCAAACTCATCTACAGATTCAATGCAATACCAATCAAAATTCCAACAACCTACTTTGCAGACTTGGAAAAGCTAGTTATCAAGTTTATTTGGAAAGGGAAGATGCCTCGAATTGCTAAAGACACTCTAAAAAAGAAAAATGAAGTGGGCGGACTTACACTCCCTGACTTTGAAGCTTATTATAAAGCCACAGTTGTCAAAACAGCATGGTACTGGCACAAAGATAGACATATAGATCAATGGAATCGAATTGAGAATTCAGAGACAGACCCTCAGATCTATGGCCGACTGATCTTTGATAAGGCCCCCAAAGTCACTGAACTGAGTCATAATGGTCTTTTCAACAATTGGGGCTGGGAGAGTTGGATATCCATATCCAAAAGAATGAAAGAGGACCCCTACCTTACCCCCTACACAAAAATTAACTCAAAATGGACGAAAGATCTCAATATAAAAGAAAGTACCATAAAACTCCTAGAAGATAATGTAGGAAAACATCTTCAAGACCTTGTATTAGGTGGCCACTTCCTAGACTTTACACCCAAAGCACAAGCAACAAAAGAGAAAATAGATAAATGGGAACTCTGCAAGCTTAGAAGTTTCTGTACCTCAAAGGAATTTCTCAAAAAGGTAAAGAGGCAGCCAATTCAATGGGAAAAAAATTTTGGAAACCATGTATCTGACAAAAGACTGATATCTTGCATATATAAAGAAATCCTACAACTCAATGACAATAGTACAGACAGCCCAATTATAAAATGGGCAAAAGTTATGAAAAGACAGTTCTCTGAAGAGGAAATACAAATGGCCAAGAAACACATGAAAAAATGTTCAGCTTCACTAGCTATTAGAGAGATGCAAATTAAGACCACAATGAGATACCATCTAACACCGATTAGATTGGCTGCCATTAAATAAACAGGAAACTACAAATGCTGGAGGGGATGTGGAGAAATTGGAACTCTTATTCATTGTTGGTGGGTCTGTATAATGGTTCAGCCACTCTGGAAGTCAGTCTGGCAGTTCCTTAGAAAACTAGATATAGACCTACCATTCGATCCGGCGATTGCACTTCTCAGTATATACCCAGAAGATCGGAAAGCAGTGACCCGAACAGATATCTGCACGCCAATGTTCATAGCAGCATTATTCACAATTGCCAAGAGATGGAAACAACCCAAATGTCCTTCAACAGATGAGTGGATAAAGAAAATGTGGCATATACACACAATGGAATACTACACGGCAGTAAGAAGCAACGATCTTGTGAAACATATGACAACATGGATGAACCTTGAAGACATAATGCTGAGTGAAATAAGCCAGGCACAAAAAGAGAAATATTATATGCTACCACTAATGTGAACTTTGAAAAATGTAAAACAAATGGTTTATAATGTAGAATGTAGGGGAACTAGCAATAGAGAGCAATTAAGGAAGGGGGAACAATAATCCAAGAAGAAGAGATAAGCTATTTTATGTTCTGGGGATGCCCAGGAATGACTATGGTCTGTTAATTTCTGATGGATATAGTAGGAACAAGTTCACAGAAATGTTGCTATATTAGGTAAATTTCTTGGGGTAAAGTAGGAACAGGTTGGAAGTTAAGCAGTTAGGTTAGTTGTCTTTTTCTTACTCCCTTGTTATGGTCTCTTTGAAATGTTCTTTTATTGTATTTTTTTTTTAATTTTTTTTTCATACAGTTGATTTAAAAAAGAAAGGAAAGTTAAAAAAAAAAAAAGGAAAAAAATATGTAGTGCCCCCTTGAGGAGCCTGTGGAGAATGCAGGGGTATTGGCCTACCCCACCTCCATGGTTGCTAACATGACCACAGACATAGGGGACTGGTGTTTTGATGGGTTGAGCCCTCTACCATAGGTTTTACCCTTGGGAAGACGGTTGCTGCAAAGGAGAGGCTAGGCCTCCCTATAATTGTGCCCGAATGCCTCTTTGTTGCTCAGATGTGGTCCTCTCTCTCTAGCTAAGCCAACTTGGCAGGTGAAATCACTGCCCTCCCCCCTATGTGGGATCAGACACCCAGGGGAGTGAATCTCCCTGGCAACGTGGAATATGACTCCCGGGGAGGAATGTAGACCTGGCATCGTGGGACGGAGAACACCTTCTTGACCAAAAGGGGGATGTGAAAGGAAATGAAATAAGCTTCAGTGGCAGAGAGATTCCAAAAGGAGCCAAGAGGTCACTCTGGTGGGCACTCTTATGCACAATTTAGACAACCCTTTTTAGGTTCTAAAGAATTGGGGTAGCCGGTGGTGGATACCTGAAACTATCAAACTACAACCCAGAACCCATGAATCTCGAAGACAGTTGTATAAAAATGTAGCTTATGAGGGGTGACAATGGGATTGGGAAAGCCATAAGGACCACACTCCACTTTGTCTAGTTTATGGATGGATGAGTAGAAAAATAGGGGAAGGAAACAAACAGACAAAGGTACCCAGTGTTCTTTTTTACTTCAATTGCTCTTTTTCACTTTAATTATTATTCTTGTTATTTTTGTGTGTGTGTTAATGAAGGTGTCAGGGATTGATTTAGGTGATGATTGTACAACTATGTAATGGTACTGTGAACAATCGAATGTATGATTTGTTTTGAATTACTGCATGGTATGTGAATATATCTCAATAAAATGAAGATAAAAAAATTTATATGGGAGCATAATAACTAAGGCCAACTTGAATAGGAAGAATGAAGTTGGAATACTCACACTTCCTGATCTTAAACCCTATTGCAGTGCCACAGTAATCGGGGCAGCATGGTACTAGCACAAAGACAAACATATAGTCCATGAATCAAGTTGAGAACCCATAAATCAATGACCACATTTGTGGACAACTAACTTTTGACAAGGGGGAAAAGATCACTTTTGGAAAGAATAGTCTCCTCTACAAAACTGGATATCTGCAAAAAAAGTAGGAGGATGCTATCTCACACCATATCTAAAAATCAACTCAAATGGGTAAAAGACCAAATATAAGAGATAGAACTTTCAAACTCCTAGAAAAAATTCAGGACCTTCTGTAAGGCAATACTTTCTTAGACTTCACAGACAAAGCCCAAAGAATAAAAGAAAAAAAGCAGATAAATGAACCTCATCAAAATGATAAAAACCTTTTTTTCTCTCAAAGAAGTTTTTCATGAAGTGAAACTACAATTACACAATGGGAGAAAATATTTGGAAACCATATATCTGATAGAGGTTTAATATCCAGTTTATATGAAGAAACTTCAACTCGACAACAAAAACATAAAAAAAAAATTTTTAATGTGCAAAGAACTTGAATAGACAACTCTGCAAGAAGATACACAAATGGTAAGAAAGCACATGAAATGATGCTCATCATCCTTACCCCTCAGAAAAATGCAAATCAAAATCCCAAAGAAATGCATTTCATACTCATTAGAATGGCTGCTATAAAAAATGGAAAACTAGAAGTGCTGGAGAAGATGTGGAGAAATAAGAACACATTCATTGCTAGGCAATGTAAAATGATGCAGCTGCTGTGGAATACAGTTTGGCCGTTCCTCAGAAAGCTAAATTACAGAAATACCAGATGACCAAGCAATCCCACTACTTGGCATATACACCAGAAAATTGAAAGCAGGGATATTTGCACCCTGATGTTCCTGGTGGCTCTATTCACAATTGCAATAGACGGAGGCAACTCAAGTTTCCATCAATTGATTAATGGATAAATAAAATGTGGCATTTACATAAAAAGTGGATATTATTTGTCCATAAAAAGTAATGAAATACTAATATATGCAATAACATGGATGAACCTTGAAGACATCTTGTTGAGTGAAATAAGCCAGAGGCAAAAGGGCAAATACTGTATGATCTCATTGATTTCAGACATTTAGAATAAGCAAATCTGTAGGGTCAGAAATTAGAATATTGGGTACCAGGGGATATGGCGGGTATAGGGAATGCACTTACAATGTACAACATTCCTATCTGGAATGATGGAAATATTTTGGTAATTGATGATGGTAATGGTAGCATTATGAATGTAATTAACAGCACTGAAATATATATCTGAATGTGATTAAAAGGGGGAATATTAAATTGTACATGTAACAGAATAAAATTTTTAAAAAAAATCCATGGATCTACACTATACAAACACTATACAAACAGTTAATCCTAAGTTAAACCATGGAAGTAAGTTAATAGTGCAATTATAAAAATGTGCTAGCATCAATCGTAATAAATGTTCCATACCAAGGCAAGATATTGGTGGTGGTGTGGTATATGGGAATCCTATACTTTATGTCTGTAAAACCCAAACGTCTGTAATAAAGAAAAAAGATACTAAATGAAAAAACCCTAATGAGATACCATTTCACATCCATTGGAATGGAGAATATTCAAAAATGAAAACTAAGTGTTGGACAGGATATGAAGAAATAGGAACCCTTGTGCATTGTTGGTGGGAATGTAAAGTGTCGTAGCTGCTGTAGAAAATAGATTGGTGATTCCACAAAAAGTTAAACATAGAATTATAATATGACCCAGTAATCTCAGTTCTAGGTGGGATTTCAGTTCTTTTGAATTATCAAACATGCATTTCAGCACCAATTTTCATAGTAGCCTTATTCACAATTGTCAAAAGGTGGAAGCAGCCCAAGTGTCCATCAACTGGTGAATGGATAAACAAAATTTGGTATGTACATGCAATGGAATATTATCCAGCCACAAAAAGGAATGAAGTTCTGATACACATGACAACCTGGATGAACCTTGATGATACCATGTTAAAGAAATAAGGCAGACACAAAAGGACAAATATTGCATGATTTCACTGATATGAAATAATAATAAGCAAACTCATTTAGAGTCAGAATCTAACATGTAGGTTATACAATGGGAAGAGTGGAAATATGCAGTTAAGCCTTTTTTTAAGGAAACTCTAAAATTCCCATAAACAAAAACTAGTATAATTTGCTGTAAATAAAATACAATTCTAAACACAAATATAAAATATAAAAACACTCATTAAATTCTTCATATTTTCACTCAAGATTTAGAATCTGAGGACTTTTCTTGCTTTAGAAAAAAGGGAGATTAACAAATTGTAAGAATAGTGTTAAAGGCACCCTCCTTGCTATAATGAAGAACTGGAAATAAATTACATAATGCAAAAACTGTCTACTTTTCAATTCTTTGTTCTCTTATATGTCCACAAACCTGTCAAAATCTTGTCTCATCCCACCAGTTGTCTATTGTCCACACAACAGAGTATGCTGGCTTATTAGAAAAACATGGCCCCTCAGTTAGGTAATCAAGGCTTTCCCCACTCTGACATGAAGCAAGCTTTCTGCTTCCTATCCCATGAGATCCTCTAGGTATGTGTGTTTATTTGAATCTATTATGTACCCCCTAAAAAGCCACATTCTTTAAAGAAATTTTGTGGGGCAGACCTATTGTGGGTGGGACCTTTTTATTAGGTTGTTTCCCTGAAGATGTAACCCTCCCAATTGAGGGTAGGACCTTTTGATTAGATGATTTCCATGGAGATGTGACCCTGCCCATTAAGGGTGGGTCTTGATTAGTTTACTGGGGTCCTTAGGAGAGCTTAGAGCTGACACAGACCCAGATGCTTGGAGATGCAGACAGAAAGACATTTGGAGATGCTAAGGTAAGAGATGAAGTCAGAGTTTGCCCCAGAGAAGCTAAGACAGGATGCCCAGATGCTTAGAGAGAAATGCCCTGAGAGGACAAGAAAGGATGCACAGAAGCTGAGAGAGAGAAGCTAAAAGAGACAGAATCCCAGGGACATTTTGGAGAAAGCCATTTTGAAACCAGAACTCAGGATTAAACATCAGCAGGTGCCAGTCATTTGCCTTCCCAGCTGACAGAGGTGTTCTGGAAGCCATTGGCCTTTCTTCAGTAAAAGTATCCTCTTGCTGATGCCTTACTTTGGACACATGTATGGCTTTGAACTGTAAATGTGTAACCTAATAAATTCCCTTTATAACAGCCAATCCATTTCTGGTATTTTGCATAACAGCAGCTTTAGAAAACTGGAACATGAGGCTATTGTCTGAGTGTCCAAGAACTCACTTCTGGGGTCCATCTCAGCTTGCTGAAAATTACAGAATGCTCCAGTCTTTATTTTGGTAAGTTTCCTACTATTATTTAAGGAAATCAGGCAATACAACAAGGATGGCACCTGGATAAGGAGCTACCAGTTTTGAGATTTAATCCAAACTGACTTTCCATATTTGCTCTGGGCTTTAGGTCCTCTGCTAACTCACATGAAACCTGACACTCAGGGACCTCCCATCTAAAAACAGCATAACAAGGCCCTCTGGAGTCCCATAGCCTAATTTAATGTCCTGGCTCAACCCCTTACTAACTGCCTGATCTTGGAAAATTTCCTAAACTCTCTGGATCCCAATTTTCTCAACTATAAAAGTGCCTATCTCATTAAGTGAGAATTAAATAATTTAATACTTATAAAGTGTTTAGGGTAGTGTCTGGCACATAGTTTTATATTAGCTGTGTTAACTGTTATCATTTGGAGGAGGAAGGGATGGTAGAGTTGGAGGCCCAATAAATACTAGATCTCCTTCCTTGACAGGGGCAGCTTTTTGTCAGCCCACATCTACCCAGAAGACCAACTCCTTGTCTCATAAGAAGGCAGATAGCTCCTAAGGACCCTGGTTTTTATAATTCTATCTCACCACCATGGCCACCAACTTTTCCTTCTGGTCACCTTCTAAGTGGACCAAGGATATCCCAATTCTCAGAGGTGAAATGCAAAGTGGTACAGTGTCTTGGAAAGATAAATAGATTATAAGGCAGAGCCTGATTCCTGAGTGGCCATCCCCTGGTTCCTTCAGGCTGGTAAGTTACTCATCAGTTGTGCATATATCACTTAATTCACCTTTGTATATATGGATTATGGCACTATTTTAATAATTCCTCATTCAGAAAATATGTACAGAGTACCACCATAGCTCGGTACTCTGCTAGACCTGAGGGACATGTTGGTGAAGAAAGCAGGCATGGCTTCTGTTCTCATCAAGCTTACTGACATTTAGAGTCCTTTCTCCCAGATGGAACTGTGGTTTTCTGAAGAACAGGACTGGATTCAGCTTATCCTAGTGTTCTTTGAGCCTCTCTCAGTGCCCAGTGACACTGTCAGTGCCAAACAGGCAGCTTAGAACATGATGTGGCATGGTTGGCAGCCAGGATTTTGGCAGCAGCTGGAGCCTTACCATGGAAGAAGATACATGCCAGAAAGCACACATCTGGAGTAAGGACTGACTGTGGTCCTCTTTTGCATTTCTCACATGCATCTGCTGCCAAGAAAGTATGAGTTAAAGCTAAGGCTGACCTGGAAACAAATGCCAAGAGTAGAATAAAAATGGAAGACCCCAGATCCTCAGGGCTGTGAATTAGATTCCCTCCTCCCCAAGGAAGGTTGTGGAAAGGATGTGTTTTGTTCTTCCTGTTTGGACTTCATCTGTGATAGGAACTATTCAGGTCACTCCCTGTTGGTTTCAATATCAGACTCAGAAAGCAGAATCCACTCTTAAGCATGTATAACAAAGGAAATTCAGTATAGGACATTGGTTATATAGGTGGTAGGTATGCTGAGAAACCAACTGATGACAGTGAGGAAGCCACGGATGAGCAAGAAAGGAAGCTAATACTACTATGCCCTTGGGATGGTGGGAGAACGGTAGAAGGCACAGGTACTGGAACTCAGGATGAACCATAGCAAGCACATCCAGTGGGAGCTGGAATAGAGGGAAGGAGCTGGATCCCCTCCCCTGTCAAGATAGGGGATTACCTCCACGCCAAACTCTTACTACGGCCTCCCACTGGCTGAACCCACATAGATGTCACCTGGCATAGGATTCTGGGGAGTACACCCTGCAAGTGTCAGCTCCCTTTGTTAAAAGCAGAGCAGAGCAGGAACAAGAAATTGCTCAGAGAACAATCAGGCCATGGACTGGACTACCTGGGTGATAATGGGAATGGAACCATTTGTCTCATTGCATTCCAGTCTGAGAACAGCAAGTTTGTGCCTCCTGCCTTTGTAGAAAGGAAAGAATTACTCCTAGGGAATTGGAGGCCTTATACCTGAGACCACCTTGATGAATTCAAGAGGTCAGTGGGTACCCTAATATGTCATTAGGGTGGCTTAAGAATTCTCTCAACTGTATGTATATCACCATTCTCCCCAGTTTGTAAGGTCAGCATTTTCACATGTTCAAACTTACCTCCCCCCTTTTTAGAATGTCAGGTGGATCTGTACGTGTTGACATGGAAAGATACCAACATACTGATTTAGTGAGGGAAAAAAATATATAGGCCAGTGTGTTTTACATTATCATATTGAAAACAAAAAGTATAAGCACAGAACAATTTCAAGTAATAGCCTACAAAATCTTAGTAGTAATCATCACTACAGATGTCTACTAATAAGTGTGTATGTTTTGAAGTGGGTGTTGGTGTGGGATAGAGAGGTGGTCTTTCACTTTATATGAATATTAACACCATTTTAATCTTAAAAGAAAAGTCAAGGCTCTTTTTGTGGGCTTCTCTCATGCTGTTTATCTCTTGGAATGCTGAATGACATTGAGAATTCATTTATTATATGTAATTTGAAGGCACAATGTTATGAGGCCCTCATGCAAAAGTGTTTTGTAGATTTTGAGAAAGTTGTACCTAATAACAGGAAAAAAAGTGAAAAACCTCTGGAAAAGGGGGGAAGGTAGGAGATTTTTTTCATGTTACAATGAAAGTGAGGGGTTGGCTGCTAATTGATGAAATGTTAGGAATTTGAAAATGCTGCAATAAGGAAAAATGGATGAGTAGTCTCTACAGTTCAAGAGCCTTAACCAACTGGTCCAAAGCCAGCCCAAGGAGAGACAACCCCCCACCAACATTATCACCGTACTCCAGCCCCTTGCTGCACAGTCCTTTGAGGTACATAAGTCTTATTCAATATGTAGATCAGTAGGACAGAGTGATTCAATTGAAGCTGACATATGATAGACTGCGTCTTCTATAAATAATTAGGGGAACTGTTATCCTCTGGGTGATCAGACTGCAGAGAAAGGAAATGGATATATCACCATAGAGAGCAGCCCTTTAAGTGGAATCTGTATCAGCTGCAATCACAAAAGGAAAAAGCACACTTGTGCTGGTTTGGATGTACTATATCCCATAAAACACCACTACCTTTGATGTAGTCTTGTGTGGGCAGGAAATGTATTGGTGTTGATTGGGTTGGAGACTTTTGATTGGATGTTTCCATGGAGATGTGGTCACTCAACTGTGGGTGAGATCTTTCATTGCATAATTTCCATGGAGGTGTGGCCCCACCCATTCAGCATGGGCATTGATTAGTTTACTGGAGCACTATATAAGCTCAGACAGGAGTGAGCTTATGACAGCCAAGAGAGACACTTTGAAGAATGCACAGGAGCTGAGAGAGAAGCTTCAGCTTACAGAGACAGTTTGAAGATGGCCATTTAAAGCAGACTCTTGCTCTGGAGAAGCTAAGAGAGGACAAATGCCCCTAGAGCAACAGAGAGTGACATTTTGAGGAGGAGCTGCAGCCTAGAGAGGAACATCCTGGGAGAAAGCCATTGTGAAACCAGAACTTGGAGCAGATGCAAGCCATGTGCTTTCCTAGCTAACAGAAGTTTTCTGGAGGCCATTAGCCATCCTCCAGTGAAGGTACCTGATTGTTGATGTATTACCTTGGACACTTGATGGCCTTAAGACTGTAACTTTGTAACCAAATAAGCCTCCCTGTATAAAAGCTGGTCCATTTCTGCTATTCTGCTTAATGTCAGCATTAGCAAACTGGAACAGGTTTTGGTACCAGGAGTGGGGTGCTGCTGAGATTACAAATACCAAACATGTCGAAACAGCTGTTTAAATGTATAAGACGAAGATTCTGGAAGAATTGTGAGGAGCTTGATAGAAGAGTCCTAAATTGCTTGGAAGAGACTGTTTGTGGAAATATGGACCCTAAAGTACTTTTGATGAGAACTTGAGCAAAAATGATGAATAAGTTGTTGCAAACTAGAAGAAAAGCGATCCTTGTTTTAAAGTGGCAGAGAATTTGGCAAAATTGAGTCCTGATGTCAGATGGAAGGAATAATTTGAGAGTGACAAGCTGGGATACTTGTCTGATGAGATTTCAAAACTAAAAGTTGTGGATATAGCATGGCTTCTCCTTGAAGCTTATAGTAAAATGTGACAGGACAGAGATAAACTTAGAACTGAACTCTTGGGTTCAAAGAAACCAGAAACTGATGGTTTGGAAAATTCCAGGCTTCCAGGGAATGGAACCCCAGAATGTACAGCCCAGCATGAGGATTTAACCAAACATGGAACCCAGCCACCAGGAATGGAGATGAAGTTATTCAGAAAAGATTTGTGGAAAGTCCTATTGTCTGATGGCTTTGGCCCCTGTGTGCTTCATGTGAAGCCAACAGAATTTCTGTGAGATCTTTATAGACAGAGCCACTGCCAGTCTGGACTGGAGGAGACAGACAAGGAACAAATTGAAGGAAAAGTGTCTTAAACACAGAGCCATGGAGGTTGAGGTCTGGAGTCAAGAGGTCTTGGGCTGGGAGAGTGGAGTGGCCCACATGCATGGAAAGGGTGAGTTTGCACCTGAGTTCGAGGGTGGGCCTTCCGCCTTGATGTTCAGGAAGAGTGCTGTTATCCCAGGCCTCAGAGATGGTGGAGCACATTCCCAGGGAACTGGGGAGAGCCTGCCACCATCCCACTGTTCTGAAGGGGTTGAGCATGTGCCCTGGAGATGGAAGAGAATCCAGGTGCTACCCCAATGTTTCAGGAGGGTGGGGCTGAGAAGGTGGTCTCCCTAATGTGTGGATATGTTGGAGCACTCACCCCAGAATTTGAAGAGAAAAGGGCTGCTGCAAAGGCCCTTGGGAAGTGTGGGAAAGCCACTCTCTCAGGCTCCAAGGATACAACGTCATTCTGTTGATGACTCTCAGACTTTGAAATCGAATGGAGTTTGACCTGTGGGTTTTAGGAACTGTTTTGGTCCTGTGAACCCTGTTTTCCTTTCAGTTTCACCTTATGGCAATGGGAATGTTTACCCTATGACTGTCCCTCCTTTGTATATTGGAAGTACATAACTTGTTCTAAGTTTCACAGGTCCACAGCTAGAGGGGAATTATGCCTTAGGACAAACCTTGCCTGTAGTTGATTTAGTGGGATCTTGTTCTTAACTATTGTTACTGAAAAGATTTAAGTTTCTTTGATATTGTGATGGGATGGATGTATTTTGTATATGGAAAGATCATGTCATTTTGGGGTCCAGGGGGTGGAATGACTGGTTTGGATGTATTATGTCCCCCAAAACACCATTATGTTTGATGTAGTCTTGTGTGGGCAGGAAATGTATTGGTGCTGGTTTGGATGTATTATGTCCCCCAAAACACCATTATGTTTGATGTAGTCTTGTGTGGGCAGGAAATGTATTGGTGCTGATTGGGTTAGAGACTTTTGATTGGATGTTTCCATGGAGATGTGATCACTCAACTGTGGGCAAGATCTTTCTTTGGATAATTTCCATGGAGGTTTGGCCCCACCCATTCAGCATGGGCCTTGATTAGCTTACTGGAGCACTATATAAGCTCAGACAGAAGGGGTGAGCTTATTACAGCCAAGAGAGACACTTTGAAGAATGCACAGGAGCTGAGAGAGAAGCTTCAGCTTACAGAAACAGTTCTGAAGATGGCCATTTAAAGCAGACTCTTGCTCTGGAGAAGCTAAGAGAGGACAAATGACCCAAGAGCAACTGAGAGTGACATTTTGAGGAGGAGCTGGAGCCTAGAGAGGAATGTCCTGGGAGAAAGCCATTGTGAAACCAGAACTTGGAGCAGATGACAGCCACATGCCTTCCCAGCTAACAGAGGTTTTCCAGACACCATTGGCCATCCTCCAGTGAAGGTACCCCATTGTTGATGCATTATCTTGGACACCTTATGGCCTTAAGACTGTAACTTTGTAGCCAAATAAACCCTCTTTATAAAAGCCAATCCATTTCTGGTATTTTGCTTAATGGCAGCATTAGCAAACTAGAACAACCCTCAAAATAGGATGATTTAGGGAAGATTTTTATAAAAAAGAAAAATTACAAAAGTTTGGGCTTGGTGTGGGAAAAATGCAAGAGTACTGCTGGAATCTGGGCTCTCAGACCCATAGTGGACACTGTTCCCCAGGCCCAGGAACACAGGACTCTATGAGGGAGCATGAAACTCTTCTCAAGGGCTAGAGCCAGCCCAAAGCAACCACACAGGGATGGATCCTCACTGTCCTCCCTCCAAGCAATTTTCTGCTCAAGTTCTTCATTGGCTGAATCAAACCTGATGCCAGAGGACAGTGTCCTTTTGATGTAATAGACCCAATATCCAGCCTCCTGGAGAAGAGTGGAGAGTAGACATGGAGGCTGTGAATGGAAGATAGCATAGAACTGATCCTGACAGAAGTTTGGCACTTTAAACCTCTGGGTGAGGTGAAAATTTTTCTCTTCTGTGTATGTAACCTAGAGTTCTGTAGGGGAGGATAAATCTAGAAAGAGTAAAATATCAGCAATTCTGACTTTGAAACAAGTATACTCTTGCTATAGGGAAAATTCAGACATATTCCACCTTTTACTGGGAGGGGTTTAAGTGATGTCCAAGTAGGAGTACAGGTGGGTTTAGATAGAGAAGCAGCTGCTCACAATTTCAACTTATGAGGTCTCTGGGTGCCTGAAGGCAGAGCTTTCATTTATCATTAGTCATGAACACTTAGAAGCAGAAAATGAGAATTCACCTTGACTCCTGGATTTGATTGTCTGCTTGACTCTGGAAAGAGCTTTATTTTATCCAGGTCTTTTCCCCCAAATATTTCCTTCCTCTTTTATCTTTCTCACTTTCCTTCTCTCTTAATTTCCCATGTATTTTTCTTCATTTCATTCTTTCATCTCTCAGTCAGACTGTGGTAATAGTAATTGTTTTAGTTTGCTATGCTGCTGAAAGCAGAAACCATAAAATGGGTTGGTTGGCTTTTATAAAAGGGAATTTATTAGCTTACATGCTTATAGTTTTGAGGCTGCGAGAATGTCCAAATCAAGACATCATCAAGGCAATGCTGTCTTCCTGAAGACTGGCTTCCAGTGATCCTTTGGTCCTCTGCCATATGGCAAGGCATATGATGTCTGCTGGTCCTGCCCTTCTCTTCCAGGTTTCATTGTTTTCAACTTCTTGCATCCATGGCTTTCTCTCTCCCTGTATCCATCCCATTTTTAAAGGACTCTAGTAAGAAGATCAAGACCCACCCTGGGCCTTGCCTTAATTGAAGTAACCTCATGGAAACCTACTTACAATAGGTTTACACCCACAAGAATGGCTTAGCTTTAAGAACATGATTTTCTGGGACATATACAGTTACAGACCACCACAGAAATATTTCTAAAACACGTATCTGTTTGCATCTCTCCCCACTTCCACTTTCATTCCACTATGGAGAGCAATTGGACAGCATCTGGTACACTACAAATACAAATTACACATTTCAATAGCTCTCATTTGTCCCTCAGCATCAAGTCCCAACACTTTAGCTGGACACTGAAGGCACTTAACTTACTCATTTCAGCCCTTGTTTCTAGTCTGCTCCCTCAATGCCATGTCTCACCTGTGCATGTTGGACACACATAACTAATATATGGTCCCCAAATGCACCTTGTATCTTCACCCCTCCATGCTTTTGCCTTGGTGTTTTTTCCACCAAATTTTTATCCCAATTCTCCCTCCCACAGCCTTTGTTGTTGATTTTATCTTTGTAAACCTAGCCCAAATAGCATTTTCTCCTTGAAATCTTAACTCCTATCTTGGTATTTTCTGTATTAATTATTTTCTCTTCCTTATCTGCAGTATCTCCCATATTCCCTCTTAGTGTGCTGGTTTGTATATATTATGTCCCCCAGAAAAAGCCATCTTCTTTAATGTTATCTTGTGGGGGCAGATGTATTAGTGTTGATTTGATTGGAATCCTTTGAGTGCTTCCATTAAGATGTGACATACTCAACTGTGGGAGAGACTTCTGAATGGATAATTTCCATGGAAGTGTTACCCCACCCATTCAAGGCAGGTCTGAGTTAAATCACTGGAGCCATATAAAATAGCTGACAAACAGAAGGAACTCAGAGCAACTGAAAGTGACATTTTGAAGGGGAGCTGCAGCTAAGAGAGGATAAAACACCCCAAGAGCAACATTTTGGAGAATGCCATTTTGAAACACAACCTGGGAGCAAGCAGATGACAGCCATGTACCTTCTGAGCTAACAGAGGTTTTCCAAACACCATTGGCCATTTTTCTATAAAGGTACCCCATGGTTGATGCCTTACCTTGGATGCTTTTATGGCCTTAAGATTATAAGTTTGTAACCAAATAAATCCCCTTAATAAAAGTCAATCCATTTCTGGTATTTTGCATTCTGGCAGCATTGGCAAACCAGAACACTTAGGGTAAATCTTGCTAAATGTCTAAATATTTCTAAAACCCATTCTCCTCTCCTTCCCTGTTATCATTGCCCTACTTCAGCTGTTTGCCATTTCTCTCCTGGACCATTTCAACAGCCTTACAATTGGTTTCCATGCCTATGGTCTTTCTCCTCTCCAATCTATTTTCCTCTCTGTAACCAGAGTGATCTGTTTAAAGCACACATCTTAACTTTTTCTTCCCATGCATAAAATTTCTTCATCTGCAGGATAAAATCCAAGCTTCATAGTCCTGATATGGTTATAGCCCAACTCTCCAGCTTCATTGCATGACATGTCTCCTTTCATTTCTCCCTCCTGAGTACATGATGTCCACTGCAATGCAAAATATGTTATCTCCCTGTCCCCTTTCCATATGCAGATACCTCTGAATGAAATACCTGCTATTGCATTTCCTTGCCACATATATGTAAATGAGCAGTCTTATCTGCTTGGTGGTTTCAATCTAAGCCTTAAAAACCCACTGTGTTTTCAAGCTGGGAAGCAACTTGGCAGCAACTAACACAGGGGCCCACAAAGTACAGCCTGGAGACCAAATCTATGCTAACTGCCTGTTACTAAAGTTTTATTGGAACACAGCCACAGCATTCCTTTGGGTAGTTTCTATGTCTTTCATTCTCCAATAGCAGAGTTCAGTAGTTGTGACAAAGACCATAAATAATTACTATCTACCCCTTTACAGAGATTTGTCAACTCCTTATCTAGTACATTACAAATGCACATAATTTTATGATCCAATCATTTCATATATATGTTTTGAGATATCTTAAAAACATAATTTTGAGTGAAAAGGAAATTTCTCAACATATGATACAATTTATATACATTTAAGAACAAAACACAAATCAATACTAGTATTCAAATATACACATAATATAGAATATTACAAATAGACTGGAAATATACTAAATACACAATAATGATTTCCTTTGGGGAAAGAAAGGAAAGGGAACTCAGCCTGGTTATATATAAATAGCTTTATCTTATTTTCAATTTATTTCTTTTAATAAAGGCTGGGAGCAAATATGAGAAAATATTAATTACAATTCTGGATGGTGGAAATAAGGGTAATTATTATCTTACTTTTGTATTTTAATATTTTCAGCATTCTAAACATAAAAGGAAGACCCTTTTAATGCAATTTTATTGAGATATAGTCACATACCAGTTAATCATCCAAAGTGTACAATCGGTACTCATTATCATCATTTTGAGGCAGGATAAAATAGGGCATCAAGGCTGTGGTCCCTGGTCTTCTATTCAGCTTTGAAAGAGTTACTGTAAACCTGCAAATCTTCAGCTGCAGACTTCATGGAGACAAAATTTCCCCTAAAGCTCTGAAGCCTCCCAAACCATAAACACCTATAAAATCATGGGGCCAAAGAAAATACTCAGTTAATGACAATAAACATGGGGTCATAAAGGTTGTTAAACATCTGCCCCAAGATAAATTTTAGGTATGCAAGGCCAGGTCACAATTTCTGATCACTGTGATAGCTATCTCTTCCTACAACAAAGAAGACACCAGGTGTTCAAGGGTCAAGATAAGAAGATCACAGTAAAACTTCCCCATATAACAAACCAACCTACTCCCAGTCAGTGCATGCTTCTTTCTTGAAGATGCCCACATTATCTTTTAACATATCTTCTTTTTCTTTTTCTTTAATAAATATTACTACTTATTCCTACTGGCCCCTCTCATCTCTGAATCCTTTCTGTGGTGAGAGTCCTGAACCTGAAGCAGTGTTCTGCCTAGCACTGTTGCCAGCAGGGCACTAGTAACAGTATAGCTGTGCATTCATCATGACAATCAATTCTTGAACAATTTCATTACTCCAAAAAGAAAAAAACAAGTTAGAATAAAAACAAAAAAAGAACACCCAAAACATTCCATACCCCTTATGCCCCCTATCATTTATTTATTTTTTGTCTTTGTTTTCTTACTCATTTGTCAATACACTAGATAAAGAGAGTGTCAGTCACAAGGTTTTCACAATTACACAGTCACACCTTAAGAGCTATGTAATTATACAATCATCTTCAAGAATCAGGACTACTGGATTATAGTTCAACAGTTTCAGGTATTTCCTTCTAGCTATTCTAATACACTTCTAACTAAAAAGGGATATCTATGTAATGCATAAGAATAACCTCCAGAATGACCTCTTGGCTCCATTTGAAATTTCTCAGTCACTGAAAGTGTATTTTGTGTCATTTCTCTTCCCTATTTTGGTCCAAGAATGCTTTCTCAATCCCATGATGTAAGGGCCAGGCCCATCCCCAGGAGGTATGTTGCACATTACCAGGGAGACTTACACTCTGGGAGTCAGTCCCACATGGGGAGAAATCAGTGAGTTTACCTACAGAGTTGGCTTTGAGAGGCCACATATGAGCAACAAAAGAGGTCCTTTGGGAGTGACTCAGGAATAATAATAAGTAAGCTTAGCTTCTCCTTTGCAGGAATATGTTTCATAAGGGCAAGCCCCAAGATCAAGGACTTGTCCCATTAAATTGGTAGTCCCCAATGCTTATGAGAATATCAGGAATTCACCAGGTGGGGAAGCTTAATATTTCCACATTTTTCCCCAGGTCCTCAAGGGGGCTTCTAAAGTACCTTTCAATATCTGCCCAAATTACTCTGGGATGTATCAGGGCATCTCACTTACCTGTATAAACCAATTAAGGTCTCACTCCCTATTCAAGGTTCCATGTAATTATGGTGTTCAAATAAACTTACCACACAAATTAAATTATATAGTGTGCTACTGAAAATATAAATTTTGAACCAAATAAACATCTCTTACTTTGGTCTGATACAGTTGAAGTTTTAAAACACCATAAACATTGTCCTTTACTATTTAGTCTGATTTGTCTTAGTTCTAACCAGATCAGCTTCATTCATATCTCTGATTGAAATCTGAACTCTTTTTCAGCTTTTTAAACAGTTGCTCGATGGGGTAATACTGACTTTCATAGCTGAAGAACTCCAGCTCTGAGTTTTAGGTGGCACACATACCCAAAGTTCCAGGGAATGACCAGGTTATACACAAAGAGCTCAGCATCTCAGAATTTAGAAACAACCATAACAACTCAGGAATAGATGTGACTGCTGTAAGAGCTTACAATCTGGGAACCTTTACAACAAGCTTTCCCCTGATAACCTGTGCTCTCAAATTCAATTCTTATAGTTTGCACATTATAGTTAGTCCATATTAGTGAGGCATTATAATACTTGTCTTTTCATTCCTGGCTTATTTCAGTCAACATACTCTCCTCGAGTTTCATTCATCTAGTTGCAGACCTCACAACTTCATTCCTTCTTGCAGCTGCTCAATATTCCACTGTATGCATACACCACAGTTTGCCCTTTTGGTCATCAGTCAATGTACCTTTAGGCCACCTCATCCATTGCAAATCATGAATACTGCCACCATACACACAAGTGTGCAAAAGTCCATTCATGTCCTTGCTCTCAGGTCTTCCAAGTATGTATGCAATAACAGGATTGCAGAACCTTAAGGTAACCCCATACTTAGCTTCCTGTGGAACCACCGCACTGCCCTCCAGATGGGCTACACCATTCTACTTCCCCACCAACAGTGAATAGGTACTTTCCTCTTTCCACATTTTCTCCAGCACTTGTATCTTTCTGTTTATTTATTTTTAAATAATTATTGTGAAATTTAACATATAAACATAACAGTGACAACTGTCAAAGTACAACTTAACTGTTTATTTTTTAAACAGTATTATTCACACACCATAAAATTCATCTTAAGTAAACAATTAGTGGTTCCCAGAATAATCATGTAGTTATGCATTCACCACCAAAATCCATATGAGGACATATCTATTTCTTCCACAAAGAAAGAAAAAGAGGGAAAAATGAAGAATAAAAAATCAAACAATAAAAAATAAAATAAAAAGGAGAAACAACAGCAATAACACCAAGAATCTCATTCTCTTCCCTTATATCCCCTTCTTACTCACATTTAGCTTTTGTATATTGCCTTTGTTACATTTCACTGAATGCTGACATTCATTTGTTTTCCTTCACATAAGAAAATTCTTATATTTGTACATTTGTTCACCAACATTGACAATTCTAGGTTTCACTGTTATACAGTTACAGTCCTTATCATCTATCTTTTCTTCTGGTGTCATACCTACTCCTAACTTTCCTCTTCCAACCCTGCCTACACTCAGCTTTGTCCAGTGTACTTACAAAATTGTGCTACCATCTACCACCTACCATTTTGTCTTGTGGATTTTATATGTCCTATCTTATTTTATTTTTATGTTTTCTCTCTCCTTTTACCTTACTGATAGTCTTCATTTCTATATTCTTCTCCAAACCCCTCTCTCCTCTCTTTTCTTATGTCGCATTAGTATTTCTTGTAGTGCAGGTATCTTGTTCACAATTTCTCTCAGTGTCTGTTTGTCGAAAATATTTTAAACTTTCCCTCAGCTTTTAAAATGCAATTTTATTGAGATATATTAACATAACATACAATCCTCCAAACTGTACCATCTGTTGTTCATAGTATCATCATATAGTTGTGAATTCAATACCATAATCAATCTTTGATTACTCCAAAACATAAAATAAAAATTAAATGAAAAAGAACATCCAAAGCATCTCATTCCCTTCCTCCCCCATTGTTCATTTAATTTTTCAAAACCAGTTTTTTTGAGATACATTCAAACACTCTACAGTCAACCAGAGTGACAAATCAATTACTCACAGCACCATCATACAGTTGTGTATTTATCACCAGAATCAATTTTTGAAACTTTCCTTACTTCAAAATAAAAACAAAAGCAAAAAAGAACACCCAAAACTTTCCATCCCCTCCATCCTACCCTATTCTTTATCTAATTTTTGTTCCCATTTTCTCACTCATCTGTCCATACCCTGAATAAAGGGAGAGCAAGCCACAAGTTTTTCAAAATCACACAGTCACACTGTGCAAGCTACATAGCTATACAACAGTCTTCAAGAATCAAGGTCACTGGGTTGCAGCTTGACAGCTTCAGGTAATTCCCTCTAGCCATTCTAACATGCTAAAAACTAAAATGTGATATCTATACAGTGCATAAGCATATCCTCCAGAGTGTCCTCTCAACTTCATTTGACATTTCTCAACCACTGGAATCTTATTTGTTTCATCTCTCTTCCCCCTTTTGGTCAAGAAGATTTTCTCAGTCCCATGATGTTGGGTTCAGGCTCATCCCCAGGAGTCATTTCCCACACTGCCAGGGGGATTCACACCCCGGGGAGTCATGTCCCATGTAGGGGGGGTGGTAATGAATTCACCTGCAGAGTAGGCTTAGAGAGAGATGGGGCCACATGAGAGCAACAAAGAGGCTCTCTGGGGAAGACTCTTAGGCCCCATTATAAGTAGGCTTAGCCTCTTTGGAGCAACAAGCCTCACAAGGGAAAGCCCCCAGATCAAGGGCTTTGCCCACCAAATTGGCAGTCCTCAAGGTTTGCAAGAAAATCAGCAATAACCCAGGTGGGAAAGTCCAAAATTTCTGTGTTTCATTTATCCCTTTCCTTGGCAGACCCTGCAAATACACTTTTACTCTCTGCCCATATCACTCTGAGATGTATTGGGACTTCACCCCAGCCTGAACAAACTCACCAAATCCCACTTCCCATTTGAAGCTCCATGCACCTATGGTGTTCAAACAAACTGATCATACAAGTTAAATTATCTAGTGTGCTACAGGAAATATAGATCCTGCACCAAGTAAACATCTCCTCCCTTGGACTCATACAAAATTTGTAGTTTTAAAACAGTCAGTATCATCCTTTACCCTTTGGTCTCATTTGCCATAGTCTTAACCAGATCCACTTAATTCATATCTCTAATTGAAGTCTCAACTCTTTTTCAGCTCTTTCAACAGTGGCTGTATGGGGTAATACTGACATTTATAGTTGCCAAGCTCCAGTTCTGAGTCTTAGGTGTCACACAGTTACCCAAATTTCCAGACACCAACCAGGTTTTACACAAGGAATTTAGCATCTCATGATTTAGAGATAACCATTACAACTCATAAATAGATGTAACTGCTGTAAGAGCTTACAATCTAGGGACCATTACAGTAAGTGTTCCCCTGAAAAGCTGTGCTCTAAGATTAAGTTCTCAGAGTTTACATATTATAATTAGTCCAAATTAGAGATGCATTATAATGTTTGTCCTCTTGTTTCTGGCATACTTCACTCAAAATATTGTACTCAAGATACATTCACCTAGGTGTGTGTCTCACAGCTTCATTCCTTCTTGTAGCCACTCAATATTCTATTGTATATTGCATATTCCACAGTTCACCATTCTGTTCCTCAGTCGATGTATCCTTGGGCCACCTCTGTCCATTGCAAATCAAGAATATAGCCACCATAAACACCAGGGTGCAAATGTACGTTCATGTCCCTGTTCATGTCCCTGCTCTCAGATCTTCCAAGTATATACCCTATAATGAGGTTGCAAGACCATAAGGACACCCACATACCTAGCTTCTTGTAGAACAACCACACTGTTCTCCAGATAGGCTACACAATTCTACTTCCCCACCAACACTGAATACATACATCTTTCCTTCCAAGTTCTCTCTAGCACTTGTGTCCCTCTGTTTATTATTTTTCCCCAGAATTTATAAGGATATATTCAATTTCCATACGTTCATCCACAGTATACAATCGTTTACAGTATCATCATATACTTATGCATTCATCACCTCCATTAGCACTTACACATATTCATTACTCAAAAAAAGCATTGAAACAAAATGTTACTAAAAAGGGTAAAAGAAAAAGTAAAAATAAAATAAAATACACCACAAGGTCCAACACCACCACCAAGAATCACATACCCCTCCTTTATACCCCCATTCTCACAAACATTTCTTTGATATATTGCTTTTGTTACATTTAATGGAGCACATTACAATCTTACTGTTAACCCCAGACTTCAGTTGAATTGATTATATTTTCCCCAATACCATCCCCTTTTCAATGCCTTGCAAAGTTAACATTCATTTGTTCTCCCAAATGTAAAAACAGTTTTACATTTGTAGAGTCACCATCACTGACCACTCTAGGTTTCACTAAGATACACAGTCCAGTCTTCATCATTCATCCTTTACTCACAGACATCTTAGCTCAGTGTTCCTAAAATACTGTGCTACCAACATACAGCACTGCACTCTGCATTACTGGATCTACAGAACCAATCCTGTTGAACACTCTATAATCCTTCAGCATCAAATACCTGGTCTCTATCATCATTCTATCTCCTGATAACCTGTGTTCTCAGCTTTAACTCTCAAAATTTGTTCATTAATGTTAGTTCATATTAATGAGGCCATACCAGCATTTGTCCTTTTGTTTATGGCTAGCTTCACTCAACATAACATCCTCAAGGTTCATCTATGTTATTATGTGTTCTGTGACTTTGTTCTGCCTTAGAGATGCATAATAATTCATTGTGTGTATCTACCACAGTTTGTTATCCACTCATCCATTGATGGACATCTGGGCTGCTTCCATCTCTTGGCAATCATGAATAATGCCACTATAAACATCAGTTTACAAATGTCCATTCATGTCTTAGCTTTCAGTTCCTCTGAGTATATACCTAGAAATGGGATTGCTGGATCATATGGCAATTCTATACTTAGCTTCCTGCAGAAACACCACACTGTCTTCCAGAGTGGCTCCACCATTCAACATTCCCACCGACAGTGAATAAGTGTGCCTCTTTCTCCACATCCTCTCCAGCATTTGTAATTTTCTGTTTTTTGGATAATGTCCATTTTGGTAGAAGTGAGATGATGTATTATGAAATTGACTTTCATTTCTCTGATAGCCAGTGAAATTGAGCATCTTTTCATTTGTTTTTGAGCCATTTGTATTTACTTATCAGAAAAGTATCTCTCCATGTCTTTTGCCCATTGTTTAATTGGGTTGTTTGTCTTTCTGTTGTTTTGTTGTAGAATCTCTTTATGTATTCTGGATATTAAACCCGTATCTGATATGTGGTTTCCAAATATTGTCTCCCATTGTGTAGGCTGCCTATTTACTTTTCTGAAAAAGTCCTTTGAGGAGATCCCATTTATCTATTTCTTCTTTGATTGATCATGCCTTAGCTGTAAGGTCTAGGAAACCACCTCTTACCACTAGAGATATAAGATGTTGCCCTACATTTACTTCTAATAGTCTTATGGTCTTTGTGTTAATGTTTAGATCCTTGGTAGATCTTGGGTAAATTATTGTACAATGTGTGAGATAATAGTCCTCTTTCATTCTTTTGGATATGGCTATCCAGTGCTCCACACACCATTTATTGAAGAGGCTGCTCTGTCCAACCTGCTTTGGCTTAACTGCCTTATCAAAGATCAATTGTCCATAGAAGGAAGGGTATATTTCTAAACACTCAATTTGATTCCATTGATTGGTATATCTATCTCTATGCCAGTACCATTATGTTTTGACCACTGTTACTTTGTAGTATGCTATGCTTCAAAGTCAGGTAGTATGAGACCTCCCACTCTGTTCCTCTTTTGCAAAATATTTTTGACTATGTGGGGCACCTTGCCCATCCAAATAAATTTGGTTATTGATTTTTCTATTTCTGCAAAGTAAGTTGTTGGGATTTTAATTGGTGTTGCATTGAATCTATAAATAAGTTTAGGTAGAATTGAATCATAACTCTATTTAGCCTTCGAATCCATGAACACAGTATGTGCTTCCATTTTTTTAAGGTCCTATTTGAGGTCTTTGGCCATTTCTTGTAGTTTTCACTGTGTAGGTTTTTTATGGCCTTGGTTAAGTTTATTCTTAAATACTTTATTCTTTTGGTTGCTATTGCAAATGGGATTTTGTTTTCTTGATTTCCTCCTCCTGATGTTCATTACTTGTGTGTAGAAAAACTACTGATTTTTGCACGTTGATCTTGTAGCCTGTCATTTTGCTGCATTTGATGATTAGCTCTAATACCTTTGCTGTAGATTTTGCTGGATTTTCTATATATAGTATCATGTCATCTGCAAACACTGTAAGTTTTACTTTTTTCTCTCCAATTTGGATGCCTTTTATTTCTTTTTCTTGCCTAAATGCTCTAGCTAGAAATTCCAGCACAATGTTGAATAACAGTGGTGACACTGGGCATCCCTGTCTTGTTCCTGATTTTAGAGGGAAAGCTTTAAACCTTTCCACATTGAGTATGATGTTAGCTGTGGATTTTTCATATATTGCTTTTATCCTATTGAGAAAATCCCCTTCTCTTTCCATCCTTTGAAGTGTTTCCAAAAAGAAAGGATGTTAATTTTTGTCAAATTTCTTTTCTGCATTGATTAGATGATCATGTGGTTCTTCCATTTTGATTTATTGATGTGGGGTATTACATTAATTGATTTTCTTATGTTGAACCAGCATTGCATACCTGAAATAAATCCCAGTGGTCATGGTGTATACTTATTTAAATTTGTTGCTGGATTTGATTGTATTTAGTTGAGGATTTTTGCATGTATATTTATTAAAGATTGGTCTATAATTTTCTTTTTTTATGTAGTATCTTTGACTTAGGCATTAGGGTGATTTTGGCTTCATAGAATAAGTTTCTTAGCTTTCCCACCTCTTCAACTTTTTTGAAGAGTTTGAGCAAGATTAGTACTAATTCTTTCTTGAATGCTTTGTAGAATTCATATGTGAAGCCATCTGGTCCTGGACTTTCTTTTTTGGGAGATTTTTGATGACTGACTCAATCTCTTTACTTATGATTGGTTTTTGAGTCAATGTTGGCTGTTCATGCTTTTCTAGGAAGTTGTCCATTTCATGTAAGTTGTCTAATTTATTAGCATATAGTCACTCATAGTATTCTTTCATTATCTCCTTTATTTCTGTGGTGTTAGTAGTTACATTCCCTGTCCCATTTCTGACTATGCTATTTGCATCTGCTCTACCTCTTTTTTACATTTTTTTTTAGCCTAGCTAAGGGTCCATCAATCTACTGATTTTCTCAAAGAACCAACTTCTTGTTTTGTTGATTCTCTCTATTGTTTTCCTGTTCTCAATTTCATTAATTTCTGCTCTAACCTTTGTTATTTCTTTCCCTCTGTTTGCTTTGGGGTTAGTTTGCTGTTCTTTCTTTAGTACCTCCAGTTGAGCAGATAATTCCTCAATTTTTTCTCTTTCTTCTCTTTTAATATAGGCATTTAGGGCAATAAATTTCCCTCTTAACACTGCCTTTGCTGTATCCAATAAGTTTTGATATGTTGTTTTTCCTTTTCATTTGCTTCAGGGTATTTACTAATTTCTCTTGCAATTTCTTCCTTTACCGCTGGTTGTCTAAGAGTGTCTTATTCAGCCTCCATATATTTGTAAATTTTCTGACTTTGTGCCTGTTATTGATTTCCAGCTTCATTTCATTTTGATCTGAGATAGTGTTTTGTACAATATCAGTTCTTTTAAATTTGTTGAAATTTGCTTTATGACCCAACATGTAGTCTATCCTAGAGAACAATCCATGAGCGCTTGAGAAAATTGTGCATCCTGCTATTGTGGGGTGTAGTGTTCTATAAATGTCTGTCAAGTCTAGGTCATTTATTGTACAATTCAACATCTCTGTTTCCTTATTGATTTTCTGTCTAGATATTCTATCCATTGATGAGAGTGGTGCATTGAAGTCTCCAGCTATTATTGCAAAGGTATCTACTTCTCCCTTCAATGTTGACAGTGTTTGCCTCATGCATTTCAAAGCACTCACACTCAGTGCATAAATATATGTGACTGTTATGTTTTCTTGATGAAGTGTCCCTTTTAATAACACATAGTGTCCTTCTTTGTCTCTGTTAATTGCTTTACAGTTGAAGTCTAACTTGTTCTGATATTAATAAAGCTGCTCCTACTTTTTTCTGGATGTTGTTTTTGTATTGATATGGCTTTTTCCAACCTTTCACTTTTAGTCTATTTTTGTTCTTGTGTCTAAAGTGAGTTTCTTGTAGACAGTATATAGATGTGTCTCACTTTTTAATCCATTCTCCCAGTCTATGTCTTTCTATTGGGGAGTTTAATTCATAAACATCAGGTGTCATTACTGTAAGAGCAGTACTTTCTTCTAACATTTTGTCTTTTGGATTTTATATGTCATATCTTATGTTTACTCTTTATCTCCTTTTACCCTTCCTGATATTCTTAATTTATACACTCTTCTCCAAACTTCAGCTCCTGTCTTTTCCTATCAACCTGTAGCATTTCTTTTATTATTTCTTGAAGCATAGGTCTCTTATTCACAAACTCTCTCAGTGTCTGTCTGAACCTATTTTAATCTCTCCTCATTTTTAAAATTCAATTTTATTGAGATATATTCACATACCACACAATCATCCAAAATGTACAATCAATTGTTCATAGTACCGTCATATAGTTGTGTATTCATCACCCCAATCTATTTTTGAACATTTTCCTTATCCCAGAAAAAGTGAAAATGAGAATAAAAAAATTAAAGTAAAAAAGGACAGCCAAATCATAACCCCTCCCACCCTTATTTCATTTAGTTTTTTTGTCCCCATTTTTCTACTCATCCATCCATGCACTGGATAAAGGGAGTATGATCCACAAGACTTTCACAATCACATTATCACCCCTTGTAAGCTACATTGCTATACAACTATCTTCAAGAGTCAAGGCTACTGGCTTGCATTTTGATAGTTTTAGGTATTAACTTCTAGCTATTCTAATGCATTCAACCTAAAAAGCATTATCTATATAATGCATAAGAATGCCCACTAGAGTGACCTCTCAGCTCCAGTTGGAAACTCTCAGCCACTGAAACTCCATTTCATTTCACATCCCCCATTTGATCAAGATGTCCTCAATCCCATGATATCTGGTCCAGATTCATACCTGGGAGTCATATCCCACATTGCCAGGGAGATTTACACCCCTGGGAGTCAGATCTCATGTAGGGGGAAGGGCTGTGAGTTCACCTACTGAGTTAGCTTAGCTAGAGAGAGAGGGCCACATCTGAGCAACAGTGATGCACTCATGCAGAAACTCTTAGGCACAAATGAAAGCAGGCTTATCCTCTCCCTTGCAGTAGCAAGCTTCATAAGGACAAATCCTGTGCCAGTCCTCAGTGTTCTGAGAACATCAGCAACTATCCAGGTGAGGAAGCCCAACACCTCTGCATTTTCCTCCAGCTCCTCATTGGGGCCTGTTAGGTCCAGAGCCATTCAAGAATTCACACAATGCAGTGAGTCATGGTTTAAGTAGAGAATTTAAGGTTTATTAGAGGAAGAAAGCAGAAGAAAGCAGGTGGGAGCCGTCAGAAAAGAAAGAAAGGAAAAATGGTTCTGGCCCTCTATCTGAGAGCAGCATTTTTTTAAAGGAAAAACCCACTTTGGGTGTTGGGGGGAAGGGTCCTGCTGAGTGTGTTCTGGGCCTCGACTGGGTGAGTGCTTATCAGTTTCTGCTGACTGGTTACTAGGATTCTAACACACTACTCTTCTTTGATGTGCACTATATTATCTATGTGGAGGAAGCAGGCCTTTTGGCTTGCTTGGGGTCATTCAGCTTATGGGCATATCTGATCTTGCCTTGTCCACCCCCTGGGTCCAGGCACCGCTGTGACTGGGATTTCTAAAACAACCTTAAACCCTTAGTTTATGGCACACCTGGTATCTATGAGATAAGCAGCAGGGCCCCTGGATCAAACATTCCTTCTATATGTTAGACTCTTTTTCTGGGGTCTGACAGGGCCCTGCTTATATATTTTTATTCTCTGTCCAAATTACTTTGGGTTGTATCTCTATTTCAAATTAACCTATGCAAACCTACCAGGTCTCACTTCCTAATAAAAGTTCCATGTAATTATGGTATTTGAAAAAACTGTATGAGTTAAATTGTTTAGAAAATATAGATCTTGCACCAACTGAACATCTCTTCCCTTGGTCTCACATGAAATTTGAAGTTTTAAAATGTAGTCAGTGTTATCCTTTACCCTTTGGACTGATTTGCTCCAGTCCTAAGTACAACTGCTTCATTCGTATCTCTAGTTGAAGTCTGGACTCTTTTTCAGCATTTTTAACAGTTGCTATATGTACTAATACTGATATTCATATCTGCTGAGTTCTAGCTCTGAGTTTCAGGTGTCACACAGATACCCAAATTTCCAGGGATTGATCAGGTTATACACAAAGGGGTCAGCATCTAGGAATCTGGAGATAGCCCTTACAATTCAGGAATAGGTGTGACTGCTATAAGCACTTATGATCTAGGGATCATTACAATAAGTGTTCCCCTGATAAGCTTTGTTCTAAGGTTCAATTCTGAGTTTACACATTGTAGTTAGTCCAAATTGATGAGGCATTATAGTGTTTGTCTTTGTTTCTGGAGTAGTTCATTCAAAATGCTGTCCAGTTTCCATTCACCTCATTGCATGTCTCACAGCTTCACTCCTTCTTGCAGTTGCTCTGTATTCCATTGCATGCACACACAACAGTTCACCATTCTGTTCCTCAGTCAATGTACCCTTAGGCCACCTCCACCCATTGCAAATCATGCTACTCTTCCATAAACACCAGTGTGAAGCCATCCATTTATGTCCCTGCTCTCAGATCATGCAAGTAAATGTCCCCCTAATGAGGTTGCAGGACCTTAAGGCACCCACATAGTTAGCTTCCTGTGGAACCACCTCACTGTCCTCCAGAAAGGCTATACCATTATGATTCCTAATCAAGAGTAAATATAAACATCCTTCTCTCCATATTTTCACCAGGACTTTTATCCCTGCTTATATTTTTCCATACAATTCTATAGAGCTATATTCACATACCATATAATTTTCCACAGTGTACCATCAGTTGTTCAAGGTATCATCATACAGTTGTGCATTTACAATAGTCACTTGAACATATGGATTATTATGAGAAAAATTTTAATGAATAATAAAAAAGATAATAAAAAGAAAAATAAAAGATCATACAAGGCAATATAATAGTATAGTCAGACACCACCACCACTACCGATTATCCCATACCCCTCCCTATAACCCCCTCTCATACACATTTAGCTTTGGTATATTTCCTTTGTTACATAATGGAAGCATATTACAATGTCACTTTTAACCAGAGACTCCAGTTTGCCTTGATTATATTTTCCCCCAATACCCATCCCCTTTAAACACTCTGCATGGTGGACATTCATTTGTTCTCCCACATGAAAGAACATTTTTATATTTGTACATTTAGTCACAATCATTGACCACTCCAGATTTGCTAAGTTAAACATTCCCAGTCTTTATCTTCTATCTTTACCTCAGGTGTCATTCATGACCCTAGCCCACCTGTTTTTGTTTGTTTGTTTGTTTGTTTTCACATTTTTTATTGTGAAATATAACATATATACAAAAAAGTTATAGCATTCCAAGTACAATTGAAAAAGGAGTTATACAGGGAATTTCAAAAAATGTTATGGGTTACAGTTCCACAGTTTTTTATTTCCTTATTGATAAATATATATACAGAAAGGTCAGTTTTAACTTTATAAACATTTTGCTCTTCCTGTCACATCAGTCTCTCTCATTCTTGCAACAGGGTGGTAGGAGCAGCTAGAATATTTTAAAGCCAATTCCAGCCATCCTGTCATTCTTTCTTTTTTTTAAAATTCATTTTGTTGAGATATATTCACATACCATGCAGTCATACAAAACAAAGTGTACATTAAATTGTTCACAGTACCATTATATAGTTGTGCATTCATCACCAAAATCAATCCCTGACACCTTCATTACCACACACACAAAAATAACAAGAATAATAATTAAAGTGAAAAAGACCAATTAAAGTAAAAAAGAACACTGGGTGCCTTTGTTTGTTTGTTTGTTTGTTTTTTTCCTTCCCCCATTTTTCTATTCATCCATCCATAAACTAGACAAAGGGCAGTGTGGTCCATATGACTTTCCCAGTCACATTGTCACCCCTCATAAGCTACATTTTCATATAATCATCTTCAAGATTTGTGGGTTCTGGGTTGTAGTTTGATAGTTTCAGGTATTTACTGCTAGCTACTCCAATTCACTAGAACCTAAAATGGATTGTCTATATTGTGCATAAGAGTGCCCACCAGAGTGACCTCTCAGCTCCTTTTGGAATCTCTCTGCTACTGAAGCTTATTTCATTTCCTTTCACGTCCCCCTTTTGGTCAAGAAGATGTTCTCTATCCCACGATGCTGGGTCTACATTCCTCCCCAGGAGTCATATTCCACATTGCCAGGAAGACTCACTCCCCTGGGTGTCTGATCCCATGTAGGGGGGAGGGTGGTGATTTCACCTGCCAAGTTGGCTTAGCTAGAGTGAGGGCCACATCTGAGCAACAAAGAGGTATTTGGGAGGAGCTAGCCCCAAATCACACAGAATTATGGTATCTATTTCTAGATGTATACAATTAATCCTGCTGAACTTTCTGTCATCCTTCATCATCAAATGCCTGATATCTACCCTCTTTCTATCTCCTGGTAGTTTGTGTTATCAACTTTTAACTCTCAAAGTTTGCTCATTAATGTTAGATCATATTGTGAGACCATACAGTGTTTGTACCTTTATTTCTGGCTAACTTCAGTCAACATAATATCCTCAAGGTTCATCCATGTTATTATATGTTCCGTGTCTTTGTTCAGTCTTACAGCTGCATAATATTCCATCATCTGTATGTACCACAGTTTGTTTATTCACTCATCCATTGATGGACATTTGAATTGTTTCCATCTCTTGGCTATTGTGAATAATGCTTCAGTAAACATCAGTTTACAAATGTCCATTTGTGTCTTAACTTTCAGTTCCTGAGTATATACCTAGTAATGGAATAGCTGGGTCATATGGAAAATCTATACTTAGCTTCCTGAGGAACGGCCACACTGTCTTCCAGAGTGGTTGCACCATTCTACACTCTCACCAGCAATGAATAAGTGTGCCTCTTTCTCCATATCCTCTCCAGCACTTGTAATTTTCTGTTTTTTTGGTAATGGCCATTCTGGTAGGTGTGAGATGATATGTCATTGTGGTTTTGATTGGCATTTCCCTAATACCCAGTGAAGTTGAACATTTTTTTCCTATGTTTTTCAGCCATTTGTATTTCCTTTCAGAAAAGGGTCTGTTCATATCTTTTGCCCATTTTTTAATTGGGTTGTTTGTCATTCTGATGTTGAGTTGTGGGATTGCTTTATATATTTGGGATATTAAATCCTTATCTGATACATGGTTTCCAAATATTTTCTCCCATTGTGTATGCTGCCTTTTTATCTTTCTGACAAAGAACTTTGATGAACAAAAGTATTTAATTTGGGGAGATCCCTTTTGTCTATTTGTTCTTTGGTTGCTCACACATTGGGTGTAATGTCTAGGAAACCACCTCCTATCACATATCTTTAAGAATTTGCCCTATATTTTCTTCTAAGAGTCTTATGGTCTTGGTGCTAATGTTTAGGTCTTTGATATATTTTGAGTAAATTTGTGTATAAGGTGTGACATAGGAGTCCTCTTTCATTCTTTTGGAAATGGATATCCAGTTCTCCAAACACCAAATATTGAAGAGGCTGCTCTGTCCCAGTTGCTTTGGCTTGACTGTCTTATCAAAGATCAATTGGCTGTAGATGCAAAAGTCTATTTCTGAATACTCAGTTCAAATCCATTGGTAAGTATATCTATCCTTATGCCAGAACCATGCTGTTTTGAGCACTCTAGCTTTATAATATGCTTCAAAGTCAGGTAGTGTGACATCTTCCATTTTTTTCCCCTTTCTCAAGATACTTTTGGCTATTTGGGTCACCTTGCCCTTTCAAATAAATTTGGTTGCTGGTTTTTCTATTTCTGCAAAGTAAGTTGTTGAGATTTAATTGGTATTGTATTGATTCTATAAATCAGTTTAGGGAGATTTGACATCTTAGTTATATTTGATCTTCCAATCCATGAACATGGTATGTTCTTCCATTTTTTTTAGGTCCTGTTCAATTTCTTTTAGCAGTTTCTTATAGTTTTCTTTTTATAGTCTTTTGTGGCCTTCATTAAGTTTATTAATAAATACTTGATTCTTTTGGTTGCTATTGTAAATGGAAATTTTTTCTTGATTTCTTCCTCTTGTTGCACATTGCTTATGTATAACAACACTACAGAATTTTGCGTGTTGATCTTGTAGTCTGCCTGTTTGCTGTATTCATTGGTAAGTTCAAATGAATAGAACTTCTAAAGTTCTAATAGCTTTGCTGTAGATTTTTTGGGATTTTCTACATGCAGAATCATGCCATCTTCAAAAAGTGCAAGTTTTACTTCTTCCTCTCCAATTTGAATGTCTTTTACTTCCTCTTTTTGCCTAATTGCTCTAGCTAGATCTTCTAGCACAATGTAAAATAACAATGGTAACAGTGGGCATTCTGTCTTGTTCCTCATCTTAGAGGAATGCTTTCAGTCTCTCCCCATTGAGTACGATGTTAGCTGTGGGTTTTTCATATATTGCCTTTATCAAATTGAGAAAATTTCCTTCTATTCCTATCCTTTGAAGTGTTTTCATCAAGAAAGGCTGTTGAATTTTGTCAAATGACTTTTCTGTATCAATCTATATGATCATGTGGTTTTTCTGCTTTGATTTATTGATGTGGTGCATTACACTAATTGATTTTCTTGTGTTGAACCAGCCTTGCTTACCTGGAATAAACACCACCTGGTCATGGTGTATAATTCTTTTAATGTGCTGCTGGATTCAATTTGCAAGAATTCTGTTGAGGATTTTTGCATGTACATTCATTAAAGAGATTGGTCTATAATTTTCTTATTTTGTAGTATCTTTGTCTGATCTTAGTATTAGGGCAATTTGGCTTCATAGAATGAGTTGGGTAGCTTTCCATCATCTTCAATTTTTTGAGAAGTTTGAGCAGGATTGGTACGAACTCTTTCTTGAAAGCTTGGTATAATTCACATGTGAAGCAATCTGGTCCTGGACTTTTCTTTTTTGGGAGTTTTTTGTTGACTGATTCAATCACTTTACTTGTGATTGTTTTATTGATGTCATCCATTTCTTCTTGAGTCAATGTTGGTTGTTTATGCTTTTCTAGGAAGTTGTACATTTCATCCAAGTTGTCTAGTTAGTATATAGGTGCTCATAGCATCTTCTCATTATCTCCTTTATTTCTACAGTGTCACTAGTTATGTATCCTTTTCTGGTTTTGATTGCATTTATTTTTTTTTCATCTGCCTTCTTTTATCTTTATTTTTTTCTTTTTCTTCTTTTTTGTTTTGTTTTGTTTTGTTTTGTTAGCCTAGCTAGGGGTCCATCAATTTTGTTGAATTTTCAATGAACCAATTTCTGGTTTTGTTGATTCTCTCTATTGTTTTCCTGTTCTCAATTTCATTTATTTCTGCTCAAACCTTTGTTATTTCTTTCCTTCTGATTCCTTTGGGGTTAGTTTGCTCTTCTTTCACTAGTTCCTCCAGAAAAAAATTCCTCAAATTTTGCTACCCCTTCTCTTTTAATGTAGTTGTTTTGGGCAATAAATTTCCCTCTCAGCACTGCCTTTGCTGAATCAAATTAGTTTTAATATGCTGTGTTTTTATTGTCATTTGCCCCAAGGTATTTATAAATTTCTCCTGTAATTTCTTCCTTTACCCACTGGTTTTCTGAGCAGGTGCTGTTTACCCTCCACATATTTGTGAATTTTACAAACTTATCCCTGTTGTTTGCTTCCAACTTCATTCCATTATGGTCCAAGAAACTGTTTTGTATAATATCAATATTTTAAAATTTGTTGAGACTTGCTTTGTGACCCAACATGTGGTCCATCCTAGAAAATGTTCCATGAGCTCTTGAGGAAAAAAGTGTATCCTGCTGTTGTGTGGTGTAGTGTTCTATAAATATCTGTCAAGTCTAGTTCATTTATTGTACTTATTTATTAACTTATTTATCCTCTATCCAGATGCTCTATCCATTAATGGGAGTGGTGTATTGAAGTCTCCAACTATTATTGTAGAGGTATCTACTTCTTTCAGTGTTCTCAGTGTTTGCCTCATGTATTTTGGAGCACTCTGACTTGGTGCATAAATATTTATGATTGTCATGTTTTGTTGATGAATTGACCCTTTTATTAATATATACTGTCCTTCTTTTTCTCTTTTAACTGTTTTACTTTTTTTTTTTAATCTTCATTTTTTGAGATATATTCATATACCACGCAGTCATACAAAACAAATCGTACTTTCGATTGTTCACAGTACCATTACATAGTTGTACATTCATCACCCAAATCAATCCCTGACACCTTCATTAGCACACACACAAGAATAACAAGAATAATAATTAGAGTGAAAAAGAGCAATTGAAGTAAAAAAGAACACTGGGTACCTTTGTCTGTTTGTTTCCTTCCCCTATTTTTCTACTCATCCATCCATAAACTAGACGAAGTGGAGTGTGGTCCTTATGGCTTTCCCAATCCCCTTGTCACCCCTCATAAGCTACATTTTTATACAACTGTCTTCGAGATTCATGGGTTCTGGGTTGTAGTTTGATAGTTTCAGGTATCCACCACCAGCTACCCCAATTCTTTAGAACCTAAAAAGGGTTGTCTAAAGTGTGCGTAAGAGTGCCCACCAGAGTGACCTCTCGGCTCCTTTTGGATTCTCTCTGCCACTGAAGCTTATTTCATTTCCTTTCACATCCCCCTTTTGGTCAAGAAGATGTTCTCCGTCCCACGATGCCAGGTCTACATTCCTCCCCGGGAGTCATATTCCACGTTGCCAGGGAGATTCACTCCCCTGGGTGTCTGAGCCCACGTAGGGGGGAGGGCAGTGATTTCACCTTTCAAGTTGGCTTAGCTAGAGAGACAGAGCCACATCTGAGCAACAAAGAGGCATTCGGGAGGAGGCTCTTAGGCACAACCACAGGGAGGCCTAGCCTCTCCTTTGCAGCAACCGCCTTCCCAAGGGTAAAACCTGTGGTAGAGGGCCCAACCCATCAAACCACCAGTCCCCTATGTCTGTGGTCATGTTAGCAACCATGGAGGTGGGGTAGGCGAATACCCCTGCATTCTCCACAGGCTCCTCAAGGGGGCACTACATCTTTTTTTTTTCCTTGTTTTTTTTTTTAACTTTCCCTTCTTTTTTAAATCAACTGTATGAAAAAAAAGTTAAAAAGAAAACAAACATACAATAAAAGAACATTTCAAAGAGACCATAACAAGGGAGTAAGAAAAAGACAACTAACCTAAGATAACTGCTTAACTTCCAACATGTTCCTACTTTACCCCAAGAAAGTTACCTAATATAGCAACATTTCTGTGAACTTGCTACTACTATATCCATCAGAAATTAACAGACCATAGTCATTCCTGGGCATCCCCAGAACGTTAAATAGCTTATCTGTTCTTCTTGGATTATTGTTCCCCCTTCCTTAATTGCTCTCTATTGCTAGTTCCCCTACATTCTACATTATAAGCCATTTGTTTTACATTTTTCAAAGTTCACATTAGTGGTAGCATATAATATTTCTCTTTTTGTGCCTGGCTTATTTCAATTAGCATTATGTCCTCAAGGTTCATCCATGTTGTCATATGTTTCACGAGATCGTTCCTTCTTACTGCCGCATAGTATTCCATCGTGTGTATTTACCACATTTTATTTATCCACTCATCTGTTGAAGGACATTTGGGTTATTTCCATTTTTTGACAATTGTGAATAATGCTGCTATGAACATTGGCGTGTAGATATCTGTTCATGTCACTGCTTTCCGATCTACCGGGTATATACCGAGAAGTGCAATCGCTGGATCGAATGGTAACTCTATATCTAGTTTTCTAAGGAACTGCCAGACTGACTTCCAGAGTGGCTGAACCATTATACAGTCCCACCAACAGTGAATAAGAGTACAAATTTCTCCACATCCCCTCCAGCATTTGTAGTTTCCTGTTTGTTTAATGGCAGCCATTCTAACCAGTGTTAGATGGCATCTCATTGCGGTCTTAATTTGCATCTCTCTAATAGCTAGTGAAGCTGAACATTTTTTCATGTGTTTCTTGGCCATTTGTATTTCCTCTTCAGAGAACTGTCTTTTCATATCTTTTGCCCATTTTATAATTGGGCCGACTGTACTATTGTCATTGATTTGTAGGATTTCTTTATATATGCAAGATATCAGTCTTTTGTCAGATACATGGTTTCCAAAAATTTTTTCCCATTGAGTTGGTTGCCTCTTTACCTTTTTGAGAAATTCCTTTGAGGTGCAGAAACTTCTAAGCTTGAGGAGTTCCCATTTATCTATTTTCTCTTTTGTTGCTTGTGCTTTGGGTGTAAAGTCTAGGAAGTGGCCACCTAATACAAGGTCTTGAAGATGTTTTCCTACATTATCTTCTAGGAGTTTTATGGTACTTTCTTTTATATTGAGATCTTTGGTCCATTTTGAGTTAATTTTTGTGTAGGGGGTGAGGTAGGGGTCCTCTTTCATTCTTTTGGATATGGATATCCAACTCTCCCAGCCCCATTTGTTGAAAAGACCATTATGACTCAGTTCAGTGACTTTGGGGGCCTTATCAAAGATCAGTCGGCCATAGATCTGAGGGTCTGTCTCCGAATTCTCAATTCGATTCCATTGATCTATATGTCTATCTTTGTGCCAGTACCATGCTGTTTTGGCAACTGTGGCTTTATAATAAGCTTCAAAGTCAGGGAGTGTAAGTCCTCCCACTTCGTTTTTCTTTTTTAGAATGTCTTTAGCAATTCGAGGCATCTTCCCTTTCCAAATAAATTTGATAACTAGCTTTTCCAAGTCTGCAAAGTAGGTTGTTGGAATTTTGATTGGGAATGCATTGAATCTGTAGATGAGTTTGAGTAGAATTGACATCTTAATGACATTTAGTCTTCCTATCCATGAACATGGGATATTTTTCCATCTTTTAAGGTCCCCTTCTATTTCTTTTAGTAGAGTTATGTAGTTTTCTTTGTATAGGTCTTTTACATCTTTGGTTAAGTTTATTCCTAGGTACTTGATTTTTTTAGTTGCTATTGAAAATGGTATCTTTTTCTTGAGTGTCTCTTCAGTTTGTTCATTTCTAGCATATAGAAACATTACTGACTTATGTGCATTAACCTTGTATCCCGCTACTTTGCTAAATTTGTTTATTAGCTCTAGTAGCTGTATCGTTGATTTCTCAGGGTTTTCTAGATATAAGATCATATCATCTGCAAACAATGACAGTTTTACTTCTTCTTTTCCAATTTGGATGCCTTTTATTTCTTTGTCTTGCCGGATTGCCCTGGCTAGCACTTCCAGCACAATGTTGAATAACAGTGGTGACAGCAGGCATCCTTGTCTTGTTCCTGATCTTAGAGGGAAGGCTTTCAGTCGCTCACCATTGAGTACTATGCTGGCTGTGGGTTTTTCATATATGCTCTTTATCATGTTGAGGAAGTTTCCTTCAATTCCTACCTTTTGAAGTGTTTTTATCAAAAAGGGATGTTGGATTTTGTCAAATGCTTTTTCAGCATCTATTGAGATGATCAATTGATTTTTCCCTTTCAAATTGTTAATGTGTTGTAATACATTGATTGATTTTCTTATGTTGAACCATCCTTGCATGTCTGGAATAAACCCTACTTGGTCATGGTGTATGATTTTTTTAATGTGTCTTTGGATTCGATTTGCAAGTATTTTGTTGATTTTTGCATCTATATTCATTAGGGAGATTGGCTGGTAGTTTTCCTTTTTTGTAACATCTTTGCCTGGTTTTGGTATTAGATTGATGTTAGCTTCATAAAATGAGTTAGGTAGTGTTCCATTTTCTTCAATGTTTTGAAAGAGTTTGAGTAAGATTGGTGTCAGTTCTTTCTGGAAAGTTTGGTAGAATTCCCCTGTGAAGCCATCTGGCCCTGGGCATTTATTTGTGGGAAGATTTTTGATGACTGATTGGATCTCTTTGCTTGTGATTGGTTGGTTGAGGTCTTCTATTTCTTCTCTGGTCAGTCTAGGTTGTTCATATGTTTCCAGGAAATTGTCCATTTCCTCTACATTCTCCAGTTTGTTGCCATACAGTTGTTTATAGTATCCTCTTATAATTTTTTTAGTTTCTTCAGGATCTGCAGTTATGTCACCTTTTTCATTCATTATTTTGTTTATATGGGTCTTCTCTCTTTTTGATTTTGTCAGTCTAGCTAGGGGCTTGTCAATCTTGTTGATCTTCTCAAAGAACCAACTTTTGGTGATATTTATCCTCTCTATTGTTTTTTTGTTCTCTATGTCATTTATTTCTGCTTTAATCCTTGTTATTTCTTTTCTTCTAGTTGGTTTAGGATTGGTTTGCTGTTCATTTTCTAGCTTCTTCAGTTGATCCATTAGTTCTTTGATTTTGGCTCTTTCTTCCTTTTTAATATATGCATTTAGTGCTATAAGTTTCCCCCTTAGCACTGCTTTTGCTGCATCCCATAGGTTTTGGTATGTTGTGTTCTCATTTTCATTCGTCTCTATATATTTAGCAATTTCTCTTGCTATTTCTTCTTTAACCCACTGATTGTTTAGGAGTGTGTTGTTTAACCTCCAGGTATTTGTGAATTTTCTAAGTCTCTGATGGTTATTGACTTCTAATTGTATTCCATTGTGGTCAGAGAATGTGCTTTGAATAATTTCAATCTTTTTAAATTTATTGAGGCTTGTTTTATGTCCCAGCATATGATCTATTCTGGAGAAAGTTCCATGAGCACTAGAAAAGTATGTGTATCCTGGTGATTTGGGATGTAATGTCCTGTATATGTCTGTTAAATCTAATTCATTTATCAGATTGTTTAGGTTTTCAATTTCCTTATTGGTGTTCTGTCTGCTTGATCTATCTATAGGAGACAGTGATGTGTTGAAGTCTCCCACAATTATTGTGGAAACATCAATTGCTTCCTTTAGTTTTGCCAGTGTTTCTCTCGTGTATTTTGTGGCACCTTGATTGGGTGCATAGACATTTACGATTGTTATTTCTTCTTGCTGAATTGCCCCTTTTATTAGTACGTAGTGGCCTTCTTTGTCTCTCAAAACATCCCTGGATTTGAAGTCTATTTTATCTGAGATTAATATTGCTACACCTGCTCTCTTTTGGCTGTAGCTTGCATGAAATATTTTTTCCATCCTTTCACTTTCAGTTTCTTTGTGTCCCTGTGTCTAAGATGAGTCTCTTGTATGCAATATATTGATGGTTCATTTTTTTTGATCCATTCTGCGAATCTATATCTTTTAATTGGGGAGTTTAATCCATTTACATTCAACGTTATAACCGTGAAGGCATTTCTTGAATCAGCCATCTTATCCTTTGGTTTATGTTTGTCATATTTTTCCCCTCTGTCTATTAATATCCTTTATTGTACCCATACTGAATCTCTTTAGTACTGAACCTTTCTCCAAGTCTCTCTGTCCTTTCTTTGTTTCTCTGTCTGTAGGGCTCCCTTGAGTATCTCCAGTAGGGCAGGTCTCTTGTTAGCAAATTCTCTCAGCATTTGTTTGTCTGTGAAAAATTTAAGCTCTCCCTCAAATTTGAAGGAGAGCTTTGCTGGATAAAGTATTCTTGGCTGGAAATTTTTCTCACTCAGAATTTTAAATATATCGTGCCACTGCCTTCTCGCCTCCATGGTGGCTGCTGAGTAGTCACTACTTAGTCTTATGCTGTTTCCTTTGTATGTGGTGAATTGCTTTTCTCTTGCTGCTTTAAGAACTTGCTCCTTCTCTTCTGTGCCTGACAGTGTGATCAGTATATGTCTCGGAGTGGGTTTATTTGGATTTATTCTATTTGGAGTGCGCTGAGCATTTATGATTTGTGTATTTATGTTGTTTAGAAGATTTGGGAAGTTTTCCCCAACAATTTCTTTGAATACTCTTCCTAGACCTTTACCCTTTTCTTCCCCTTCTGGGACACCAATGAGTCTTATATTTGGACGTTTCATATTATCTATCATATCCCTGAGGTCCATTTCGATTTTTTCAATTTTTTTCCCCATTCTTTCTTTTATGCTTTCATTTTCCATTCTGTCATCTTCGAGGTCACTGATTCGTTGTTCAACTTCCTCTAGTCTTGTACTATGAGTGTCCAGAATCTTTTTAATTTGGTCAACAGTTTCTTTAATTTCCATAAGATCATCCATTTTTTTATTTAGTCTTGCAATGTCTTCTTTATGCTCTTCTAGGTTCTTCTTGATTTCCTTTGTCTCCCGTACTATGGTCTCATTGTTCATCTTTAGTTCTTTGAGTAGTTGCTCTAGGTGCTGTGTCTCTTCTGGTCTTTTGATTTGGGTGCTTGGGCTTGGGTTATCCATATCGTCTGGTTTTTTCATATGCTTTATAATTTTCTGTTGTTTTTGGCCTCGTGGCATTTGCTGAACTTGATAGGGTTCTTTTAGGATTTGTAGACCAATTGAAGTCCTTATCTCTAATTTATCAGATCTATAGCTTCGTGGAGTACACTTTCTCTAACTAACCAGCAGGTGGCGTCCACGAGCCACCTGTTCCCCACAAGCCAGTTCTCCCCTGCTTAGCCTTTTTGGTGAGTGGGGGAGTGAGTCTTGTGGGGTCCAATTGCTGTACCAAGCTTGCGTGTGTAGTTGGTGTTGCCCGCCCTGTATATGGGGCATGTTTCTGGGCAGTCAGGGAGGAGGGGGTGGCTCTAACAATCAAATCTCCCTGGTGATCCTAGAGTTTTAAAGCTGCTGCAATAGTCTAACCCTTCAGTTCAGTCCTGCCACAGTTTGTCTCTGCCACTGACCCACAAGTCCTTGGTATTGGCGTATGTCTCCTGAGACTTGCAAGTGGGCCCCTCTTCCAGGCCGTGCACCCCGGGTCCTCTGTTGAGGGATGACTGTGCTATGTCACAGGTGAGTGCTGTTCCCCCAGTGCAGTTCTGGGCTGCTGGGCTGTGTAGGGAGGCTCTCAGTCTGCTGAAATGATGGCTGAATGGGGCTTTGTTAATTCACACTGCTCCACCTTCCCAACTCTGGGACAATCAGCTGAGGTTGCAGGGAAGGCTAATGTCCACGCCCAGTTTTGTGGTGTGTGCCTGTTATTTGAAGCACTTCTGTCACACTGGGTTGTCTGGGGCAGCTCTGGGCTATGGGGCTGGGAATGGGCAGGAGTGTTTCCTGTCCACCAGGATGATGGCTGTGAGCGGACACCCCCCTTTTCTTGGGAAGTTGTGGTGTTTAGTGAATTTTCTCAGCCACTGGATTATTGCCTTTTATCTCAGAGCTCTCCTAGTTCTGCTCTTGACTTGACCTGCCCAAATAGCAAGTCTTTGAAGCTTTCTGTATTGGGCTTCTTAGAGTAATTGTTTTAGAAAAAGAAAAAAGGATTAAAAAAAAAAAAAAAAACGGGCCCTCCTCAGAGATCTAATGGGTTATTGAAATGCTAAGAGACAAAGCAACCAGGGCCATTAAGGAAAGGTCCACAGGGCAGAGAGATCAGCTTTTCTTCGGGATTTGCATATGCTCCTCAGGGCCCTTCCCCTTTCTATGTTCACCAGAACTCCAAAAATCCTCCGCTTTTATTTTGGAGTTTTTCGTGTTGTTTTTTTTCTATGCCTGTCTCCTCTCTGCTGGGCTGGCTGCTCTCAGATTCTCTGGTGTCTGGTCTCAGTCTATCTATGGTTGGAGTTTGAATCAGTAGAATGAGTTTCTGATAAGGGCTGCCACTGCAGTTCTCCCTTCTCCTTCCTGGAGCTGACAGCCCCTCCTCCCCCGGGACTGAGCCTGGCAGGGAGGGGCGCGGGTCCCCTGGCCGCAAAAACCTACAGATTTCGCTGATCTCAGCAGTTCCACGTTTTCATGAGTGTTGTATGAAGTATGCCCAAAGTCAGATTGCTCTGTGGTGTCCAGTCCACGCAGTTCCTGGCTTTCTACCTACTTTCCTGGAGGAGTAACTAAAACATACAGCTTACCAGTCTGCCATCTTGCCCCACCTCCCAAAATACTGTTTTACTTTTGAAGTCTACTTTGTTTGATAGTAATATAGCTACTACCACTTTTTTCTGGTTGCTGTTTGCATGAAATATTTTTCCCACCCTTTCAGTTTCAGCCTATTTTTTGGAGTTGTATTTAAAATGAGTTTCCTGTAAACAGCATATAGATGGGTCCAGTTTTTTAATTCATTCTGCCAGTCTGTGTCTTTTTATTGGGGAGTTTAATCCATTAACATTTAGTGTTATTACTGTAAGGGCAGTACTTTCTTCAACCATTTTGTCTTTTGCATTTTATATGTCATGTCTTATTTTCTACTATCTCTCCTTTTACTCTTCCTGATAATCTTCATTTACACACTCTTCTCAAAACCACTCTCCTGTCTTTTCCTATCAGCCTGTAGCACTCCCTTTAGTATTTCTTGTAGCTCTGGTCTCTTACTCAAAAACTCTCTCAGTGTCTGTTTTTTTGAAAATATTTTAATTTCTCCCTCATTTTTAAAGAACAGTTTTGCCAGAAATAGAATTATTGGTTGACAGTTCTTCTCTTTAAGTATCTTAAATGTATCATACCAATGTCTTTGTGCCTCCATGGTTTCTTTGGAGAAACCTGTACATAGTCTTATCAAGCTTCCCTTGTATGTGATGGATTGCTTTTCTCTTGCTGCTTTCAGAATTCTCTCTTTGTCTTTGACATAGGACAATCTGATCAATAAGTGTCTTGGAGTTGGTCTGTTGGGATCTATTCTGTTTGGAGTATGCTGTGCTTCTTTAATCTGCAATTTTCTATCTTTCATAAGACTTGGGAAATTTTCAGTGAATACTTCTATTATTTTGTCTGCCCCTTTTCCCCTCTCTTCTCCCTCTGGGACACCCATAACGTGTATATTTGTGCACTTAATGTTGTCATTCAGCTCCCTAATGCCCTGCTCATATTTTTCCATTCTTTTCACCATCTGTTCTTTTGTGTATGAGAATTCAAATGCCTTGTCTTCCAATTCACTGATCCTTTCTTCTGCCTGTTCAGATCTACTGTTGTATCCCTCCATTGTCTTTTTCATCTACTCCATTATGGCCTTCATTCCCATAAGGTCTGCCATTTGTTTTTTCAAGTTTATGAATTCTTCTTTATTGTCAGCCAGTGCATTCCTTACAGCCTTCATCTCTTTTATTATATCTTCTCTCAGTTCATTAACTTGATTTTTGAATTGATTTAGGAGATTTGTTTGATATTCCTTCAGTTCTTTTATTTAGCATTAGTTGCTTCAACTCCTGTATCCCAGCTGAACTATTAGTTTTTTCCTTTGCCTTGTCCATATTTTTGTGTTTCCTAGTATGGCTCATTATCTTAAGCCATCTAGGCATCTGACTTTCTTGATTAGTTTATTCTGGGGCCCTTTTTCCCTCTTTTACCTTGGGTTTTCTTGTTGGTTTGCTTTGTTCTCTAATCTTTGGTGTTCAGTTCAGCTTATTCTAGTACTCTAACTTAGGTTTTATTTAGTTGATTGGAGTTTTTCACCTCTTGTTTTTCTGTTTCTTGCCCTGCATCTATGTAACTTTTTTATGTGAGCATCTCCTCAGATATGGTCAACCACAGTTAGGTTTTCCCAATCCAGAGAGGCCTAGGTCTCAAGAGGAGGGTTTGAGAATGAGACCCTCCTGTCAGGCCTTTATATTCTGTGCTTTACCTATCCTGTCTAGCAGGTGCTGCTTTCTAGCCCACAGATCCCCCACCAGTGTATGGAGGTATGGAGTCTTTAGTCCTCCCAGTGACCCTGACCCTGTCAGGGGCATGGCTGTCTAAAGTTGGTTTCTCAATTCCAGCATCTGGGGTCTGAGTTCCCTGAGGGGGGCTGCCACTGGAGCTGGACCATGTCCCCATTCTCTTGGGGAAATTGTGGCCTTAGCAAATTGCCTCCCCCACTAATTGCTTTGTCCCTCAGAGCTTTCTTAGCTCTGCTGTTGCCTGGGCCCAAATTGCAAGTCTTTGAAACTTTCTGTAATGGGCTACTTAGAATAGTTATTTTTTAAAAAAGGAGAAAAATATAAAAAGAAAAAAGAAAAAAGAAAAAAGAAAGGATTAGTGTAGACTATTTAAAGAAAAGCTCTTTAATTCCAGCCTTGCAATTCTGATGGGCTATAGAAATGCAAAAAACAATGAGTTAGAGAACAATTGAGGTGCAAAAAAACACACAAAAAAACAAAAAACAGAGAACAAAAAAAACTAGCCCATCCCTTCTCCATATTATGTTCACCCCCAACTCCAAAAGTCTCTGTTTTAGTTTTTTTGTTTGTTTGTTTGTTTTTTGCTGTTTTGCTATTTTTGCTTTCCCTATCTCTTCTTTGCCAGCCTGACTGCTTCCTCATTCTCCAGTGTCTGGTGTCAGTTTATCTATGGTTAGGGTTTTTGTTCAGCAGTCTGAGTTTGTTAGTTCTGCAACTGCTGTTCTTCCTCTTGGTTCCCAGCACTGATGGCCCATCCTCCCTTGGGAAAACAGTCACAAAGCAGTCTGGAGGGGTGTAGGCCCTGTAGCCATGAGAACTTACAGATTTTGCTGATCTCAGCTGCTCCACATGCTGGAGAGTGCTGTATGATGTGTGTCCAAACTCAGGTTCCCCTGAGGTTTCCATTCCACAGAGTTCCTGGCTATCTACCAGTTGCCCTAGAGGAATAACTGAAACATACACCTCACCACTCCACCATCTTGCCCTGCCCCCTTCTCTCCCTCATTTTTGAAGAACAGTTTTGCTGGAAATACAATTATTGGTGGACAAATTTTTTTCAGTATCCTAAATATATCATACAACTTGCCTTCTCACCTCCATGGTTTCTGCTGAAAAATCTACATGTGGTCTTATCAAGCTTCCTTTCTACATGATGAATTGCTCTTCTATTGATGCTTCAGTATTCTCTCTTTGTCTTTGACATTTGACAATCTGATTAGTAAGTGTCTTGTAGGAGCTGTATTCAGATCTATTCTATTTGGGGTACTCTGTGCATCTTAGAGCTGTAATTTTATGTCTTCCATAAAAGATGTGAAATGTTCAGTGATTATTTCATCTATTATTATTTCTACCCCTTTTCCCTTCTCTTCTTCTTCTAGGACATCCATGACATGTATATTCATGCACTTCATTTTGTTATTCCATTCCCTGAGACCCTGAACATATTTTTCCATTCTTTTCCCTATCTGTTCTTTCATAAGAGTTCAGATGGACTGTCCTCTAGTTCACTAATCCTTTCTTCTGCCTCTTCAAATCTGCTGTTTTATGTCACCATTGTGTCTTTCACCTCTTCTGTTTTGCCTTTCATTCCCATAAGTTCTGCCAATTGTTTTTTAAAACTTTCCAGTTCTTCCTTATGTTCACCCAATGTCTTGTTTCTATCCTGCATCTCTTTTGCCATATCTTCCCTCAACTCCTTGATTTGATTTTTTTATTGATTCAACATGTTTCTTTGAACATCTTTAATTAGTTTTTCCAATTCCTGTACCTCATTTGAAAAGTTAGTTTGTTCCTTTGACTGGGCTATATCATCATTTTTCCTAGTGTGATGTAATTTTTTGCTGGTGTCTAGGCATCTTGTTTCCTTGATGAGTTTATTCTAGAGATCATTTTCATTCTTTTACTTGGGTCTTCTTGTTGGTTGGTTTTGATCTCTATCTGTTTCCTGGCATTCAGTTCAACTTATTCTAGACCTCTAGCATAGCTTCTTTTTAACTGATCCAAGATTTTCTACTCTTATTATTCTGGTTCTTGTCCTGCCTATATGGAACCTTTATTATTATTTTTAGAATAGTCTACCCAGATATTATCAACCCCAAACAGATTTTCCTAGACCTTACAGGCCCAGTTCTCAAGAGGAGAGTGTAACCAGTATTGAGTTTTCCTGAAGATGAGACCCAGCAGATTGTCAGTCTTTCCTGTGAGGCTGCCAGAGTCTGTGCTTTTCCTATCCTGCTCAGCAGTTGACACTTATCACACAGCTCCCCACCAATGTAAAGAGGTGCAATGCCTTTAATTCTTAGCAGACTCTGCCCCTTCCAGAGATTGAGGGTGAATCAGAAGCCAAACTTAAGCTGTTTCTGTGTTTTTTTCCCAGCCCCTGGGCTCTGACTTCTCTGAAGGAGGGTCACCATTTGAGCTGGGCCCCAGTCCCCTTTACTTGGGGACAACATCCTTTAGGGAATTATCTCCTTCATTTGACTCTTTACTTTGTCTCTAAGACCTACCTTAACTTCACCCTTGCCTGGGTGTATTAGTTAGGGTTCTCCTTGGAAACAGAATCAATGAGAGATGTCTCTGATTATCAAATTGTAAAAGTGACTCACGCAACTGTGGGAGCACATGAGTCCAAATTCTGCAGAGCCATTAACAAGCTGTCAACTCCAAGGAAGATGTCCAACGAACTCCTTGGGAAATGAACCGACAACTTTGACGAACTCCTCAGGAAACGAACCGGCAACTGTGACGAACTCCTCAGGAAACGAACTGGCAACTTCGACAAGCTCCCCAGGAAATGCTTCACTGAGCAGCTGAAGAAAGAAGTGAAGGTTCTCTAACCGTCTGGCTTATAAGCCTCCAACTGATCACCCGGACCAAATCCAGCCAATTGCATTCTCTCACTGCGGAAGCACGCCACTTAATGAGTCATCAGTCAGCTGCAGTCAATTGACTGATGATCTGACAAACCAGCCTGTTAGATTATTAACCAGCCTCAAATATCCTCACAGCAATTGTCAGGCCAGTGCCACCTAGCCAAGTTGACACATGAACCCAACCATCACAGTCCACCCCTTGTCAACTTGGCAGTTGTACACATCACCTAAAACCATACCTTCAAAATGAACGTTACAGCTTATGCCTTATGATAAGGGGATAAGACAGAGAAGAAAGCAAAAATATTTTCTTTACAGACAAATACAAACATAATCATAACAAAACGAGGAGGAAATATTCATGTCATCATAGTCCTCGTTTCTGTAACTGGTCACGTGGCCGTAGTTCATATTTATCACGACCTTCTTCCACTACCCATTCCATGTTCCCTTTACCCTCAGCAAGCACTTCAGCTGGCCGTGGTTCTTTGCCTGGTGGGGTGACCCAAACCTTCATTCCTGAAGAAGTTTCTTGGCCATTGGTAGTCCTGCCTGGATTGGGTTGTTGCAGTTTTCCATTGACTTGAATCACGGGGCACGGTAGTACTAAGAGATACCCTAGGGGATCTCCTGCATTCCAGGAAACCTCTTCTTTACTTCCATTGTGTAGTTGCAGTGCTATTTCCCCTTGATAGTCAGGATCAATCACCCCAGCCAGTATAGTAATCCCCTTACTTGCCTGTTGATTCAGAGGCATAAGAAGCCCAAAGTGGCCAGGTGGCAGCCTTAACTTCCAGTTCAATGGGATTATTGTTGTGTTTCCTGGTGGAAGCACTCCTCCTTTTGGAACCAAGACTTGTAGACCAGCAGAGCTTAAACTTGCAGGGACAGGAAGCAAAAATTTCCCTAGTGGATCACTAGGAGTGATAGTGAGTGGTGCTACTCCTGTTTCCACCCCTTGATTCCTGGATCCATGAATCCTGGCTATGGGAGAAACAGCACCATAGAGTGGACGCTGATTCAGAGCATACACAGCCTCCTGGAGAACACTGCCCCAACCCTGCAAGGTATTGCCACCTAGTTGGTGCTGTAATTGAGTCTTCAATAGGCCATTCCACTGTTCTATCAACCCAGCTGCTTCTGGATGATGGGGAACATGGTAAGACCACAGAATTCCATGAGCATGTGCCCATCCCCTCACTTCATTTGCTGTGAAGTGGGTTCCTTGGTCCGAAGCAATGCTGTGTGGAATACCATGATGGTGGATGAGGCATTCTGTAAGTCCACGTATCGTAGTTTTGGCAGAAGCACGTCATGCAGGGAAGGCAAACCCATATCCGGAGTATGTGTCTATTCCAGTAAGAACAAATCGCTGCCCTTTCCATGATGGAAGTGGTCCGATGTAATCAACCTGCCACCAGGTAGCAGGCTGATCACCCCGAGGAATGGTGCCATATCGGGGACTGAGTGTGGGTCTCTGCTGCTGGCAAATTGGACACTCAGCAGTGGCTGTGGCCAGGTCAGCCTTGGTGAATGGGAGTCCATGTTGCTGAGCCCATGCATAACCTCCATCCCTACCACCATGACCACTTTGTTCATGAGCCCATTGGGCAATGACAGGAGTTGCTGGGGAAAGAGGCTGATTGGTATCCACCAAACGGGTCATTTTATCCACTTGGTTATTAAAACCTTCTTCTGCTTAAGTCACCCTCTGGTGAGCATTCACATGGGACACAAATATCTTCATGTTGTTTGCCCACTCAGAAAGGTCTATCCACATACCCCTTCCCCAGACTTCTTTGTCACCAATCTTCCAATCATGTTCCTTCCAAGTCCCTGACCATCCAGCCAAACCATTAGCAACAGCCCAGGAATCAGTATACAGACGCACCTCTGGCCAGTTCTCCTCCCAAGCAAAGTGAACAACCAGGTGCACTGCTCGAAGTTCTGCCCACTGGGAGGATTTCCCCTCACCACTGTCCTTCAGGGGTATCCCAGAAAGGGGCTGCAATGCTGCAGCTGTCCACTTTCGTGTGGTGCCTGCATATCATGCAGAACCATCTGTAAACCAGGCCCGAGTCTTCTCTTCCTCAGTCAACTGACTGTAAGGAACTCCCCAAGATGCCATAGCTGTGGGCTGGGAAAGAGAAGGTAAGGTGGAAGGAGTGGGGGCCATGGGCATTTGGGCCACTTCCTCATGTAACTTACTTGTACCTTCAGGACCTGCTCGAGCTCTATCTCATATATACCATTTCCATTTTATGATGGAGTGCTGCTGTGCACGCCCAACTTTATGGCTTGGTGGGTCAGATAACACCCAGCTCATGATAGGTAACTCAGGTCTCATGGTAACTTGGTGGCCCATGGTTAAGCGTTCTGTCTCTACTAAGGCCCAGTAGCAGGCCAACAGTTGTTTCTCAAATGGAGAGTAGTTACCTGCAGAGGATGGTAAAGCTTTACTCCAAAATCCTAAGGGCCTGCATTGTGATTCTCCTATAGGAGCCTGCCAAAGGCTCCAAACAGCATCTCTATTTGCCACTGACACTTCCAGCACCATTGGATCAGCTGTATCATATGGTCCAAGTGGCAGAGCAGCTTGCACAGCAGCCTGGACCTGTTGCAGAGCCTCATCTTGCTCTGGTCCCCACTCAAAACTAGAAGCTTTTCTAGTCACTCGGTAAATGGGCCGGAGTAGCACACCTAAATGAGGAATATGTTGTCTCCAAAACCCAAAGAGGCCAACTAAGCATTGTGCCTCTTTTTTTGTTGTAGGAGGGGACAGATGCAGCAGCTTATCCTTCACCTTAGAAGGAATATCTCGACAGGCCCCACACCACTGGACACCTAGAAATTTTACTGAGGTGGAAGGCCCCTGTATTTTTGTTGGATTTATCTCCCATCCTCTATCACACAAATAACTTACCAACAAATCTAGAGTAGTTGCTACTTCTTGCTCACTAGGTCCAATCATCATGATATCATCAATATAATGGACCAGTGTGATGTTTTGTGGGAGGGAGAAATGATCAAGACCCTGTGGACAATATTATGACATAGGGCTGGAGAGTTGATATAACCCTGAGGTAGCACAGTGAATGTAAACTGCTGGCCTTGCCAGCTGAATGCAAACTGTTTCTGGTGGTCCTTGCTGACAGCAACAGAGAAAAAAGCATTTGCCAGATCAATAGCTGCATACCAGGTACCAGGGGATGTGTTGATTTGCTCAAGCAATGATACCACATCTGGAACAGCAGCTGCAATTGGAGTCACCACCTGGTTAAGTTTACAATAATCCACAGTCATCCTCCAAGACCCATCTGTTTTCTGCAAAGGCCAAATAGGAGAGTTGAATGGGGCTGTGGTGGGAATCACCACCCCTGCATCCTTCAAGTCCTTAAGAGTGGCATTAATCTCTGCAATCCCTCCAGGAATCCAATATTGCTTCTGGTTCACTACTTTGCTAGGCAGGGGCAGCTCTAGTGGCTTCCACTTGGCCTTTCCCACCATAATAGCCCTCACTCCAGGAGTCAGGGAACCAATGTGAGGATTCTGCCAGTTGCTGAGTATGTCTATTCCAATTATGCATTCTGGCACTGGGGAAATAACCACAGAATGGGTCCGGGGACCCACTGGACCCACTATGAGATGGACCTGGGCTAAAACTCTATCAATCATCTGACCTCCATAAGCCCCAACTCTGACTGGTGGACCAGAGTGACGTTTTGGGTCTCCGGGAATTAATGTCACTTCTGACCCAGTGTCTAATAATCCATGAAATATCTGATCATTTCCTTTTCCCCAATGCACAGTCACCCTGGTAAAAGGCCATAGGTCCCCTTGGGGAACGCTGGGAGGAAGATTAACAGTATAAATTTTTGGCAGTGTGACAGGGTCCTTCTCCAAGGGTACCCGGCCTTCCCTTCATTCAAGGGGCTCTGGATCTGTAAACTGTCTCAAGTCTGGGACTTGATTAAGGGGCCGTGACTCTCTGTTTTTGTAATTCAAGGGAGAATTTTGTTCACGTGGCCTAGAATTCTTCTGCTTATATAGTTCAAACAAGAATTTAGTCGATTGCACATCTATTTTACTACTTGGTACTCCATGATCCACTAGCCAACGCCATAAGTCTCTGCGAGTCATATTATTTTGATTGCTGCTTTGAGCCTGTTTTCCATTATGGTAGCCATGCCCACCTTGTCTGTGGCGATTAACTGCAGCCACTTGGCTTCTGCTGACTCGGGACCCGATTATCCCCATTGTGTTTAAGGATTCCAGTTCAGTGACAGCAGTTCCTACAGCAATATCTGACCTACAGAGAAGGGCAACTACAGAGCTCTTCAGGGATGATGGAGCTAGTTTCACAAATTTATTCCTTACAGTCCTGGTAAAAGGTGTGTCCTCTGGACATTCCAGGGCTGTGTGAGCAGGTCTTCCATGATAAATCCACTCTAACATTCCAATCTCTCTAAGCCTTTGAATCCCCTCCTCCACATTATACCAGGGCAGTTCTGGCATTTCAACCTCTGGTAATGCCGGCCACCTTTTGATCCATGTTTCAGCCAGCCACCCAAACAAACTGTTAACACCCTTTCTAACCCCTTGAGCTACAACATTGAATGCAGAATCTCTGCTTAGTGGGCCCATATCAGTAAATTCAGCCTGATCCAACCTTACATTCCTTCCACCATTATCCCACACTCTCAATATCCATTCCCACACGTATTCCCCTGGTTTCTGTCCGTATAAATTGGAAAACTCATACAGTGCTTTTGGAGGATAGTGTACTTCCTCATGGGTCACACTTTGTACCTCACCCTTTGGGGCTTGTTGGGACTTGAGCCTAGTTATAGGTCTTGAAGCAAAAACTGGTGGTGGGGGTGGGTCATGAAAAGAGTTAGAATTATCTCTCAAGCCATTCACCTCAGGACACTCTGTTGCATTTTCATCTCTTAAAACAGGATTAATCTCTCCAGACAAAAAAGTGAGGGCTGCTTCCTCGGGGGAGGTGATTACAAGATTAGCAGGCATTGAAAGGTTAATCTCCTTAGGTGCGGGTTGGGTGGCAGGCTCCTTAGGGCAGACTGGAGGTAGGGAAGCTGTTTCCCCAGGACAGCCCTCTACAGGTAAATCTAACAATGACCCAGCAGAATCCAGGGTTCCAATGTCCTCACTGTCATTATTATCAATCCATATGTCCCCATCCCAAGTTTCTGGATCCCATTCTTTTCCAATCAGTGCCTTTACTTTAACAGCAGACACCCTGAGAGGTTGAGATTTTAGTTTCCGCTGTAAATGTGCTACTCGCACAATAAGAGACGGCGTCTGATTTTCAGAAACCTCCAGTCTGCGGGCACAGGAAATAAGATTTTCTTTCAGGGCACAGATGGAACCCTTTACATCTGTCATACGGCGTTCAAGTTTTGAATTTGAAGCCTTTAGCTCATCCCTTTCTCTTACAACTGCATCCAAAGTATCTAAGAGCAGCCAGCGAACATCATTATACTTCTTAATACTGCAAAACTCCGTGAACGTGGCGAAAACACTGTCTCCCAGAGCCTCACTTCGTACTAGAGCACAATTAGAAGAATCAAATGGTGCTATTTTGCGTATTTCCTTTGCCAACTCCTGCCATGGACTGTTAGTACACTCTTGATTATTGGAAATAGAGTCATTAGTGCCTCTGAATCTAATCAGAATAGAAAACAAGTACCAAGTTGTATTAGTTAGGGTTCTCCTTGGAAACAGAATCAATGAGAGATGTCTCTGATTATCAAATTGTAAAAGTGACTCACGCAACTGCGGAGCGCACGAGTCCAAATTCTGCAGAGCCTTCAACAAGCTGTCAACTCCAAGGAAGACGTCCGATGAACTCCTCGGGAAACGAACCGACAACCTTGACAAACTCCTCAGGAAACGAACCGACAACTTTGACGAACTCCTCAGGAAAGGAACCGACAACTTTGACGAACTCCTCAAGAAATGAACCGGCAACTTTGATGAACTCCTCAGGAAACGAACCGGCAACTTTGACGAACTCCTCAGGAAAAGCTTCACTGAGCAGCTGAAGAAGAAGTGAAGGTTCTCTAACCGTCCGGCTTATAAGCCTCCAACTGATCACCCGGACCAAATCCAGCCAATTGCATTCTCTCACTGTGGAAGCACGCCCCTTGATGAGTCAACAGTCAGCTGCAGTCAATTGACTGATGATCCGACAATCCGACAATCCAGCCCGTTGGATTATTAACCAGCCTCAAATATCCTCACAGCAATTGTCAGGCCAGTGCCACCTAGCCAAGTTGACACATGAACCCAACCATCACACTGGGTCAGAGCTAATAATTGAAAATGCCTGAGGCTTTCTGTAATGAGCTACTTAAAATAGTTTAGAAAGAAAGAGAGTAAAAAAAATCCCCTGGCCCTCCAGTTTCATGTATCAAGAGCTGGAGTTGGTACACAGTTCCATGTACCCTTTTCTTTGGACACAGCCCTTTTGCAGTATTCTGAGCTTAGCTAACTCTAAAAGCATCTGTTTTTATTTATGTATTTTATTAGTTTTTTTTCCATCAGACCCACCTCCTCTCTGTTGAAGACCTCAGGGTTCTTTTCCCGCTTGCTCCACATTTATCTGTGCTTGTAGCTTATATTCAGTAGTGCAAATTTGTTAATTAAAACCACAATTGGGGCTTGGTTGAGCTACCTTCCCTTGATCCTAGTAGAGACTGCTTCTTTCTCCCAGTGGGAAATGTTCCAACTCAGCCTGCCGTGCCTGTGGGGTAGGGGCACTAAGCTCTTCCAACTGGGGTATTCACTTGAAGTACTGAGCTGTGGTTTCAGCACTTTCACCCATTCCAGACTAGTGTACAATGTGTGTCTGGTCACAAATGTTCCCCAAACAGTTGCTACAGATAATTTGCTAGTTGTTCTTGGCTGTTTACTAGCTTCTCAGAGGACTAACTAAATTCCACACTCCTTATGCTGCCATTTTGCCCCACCCTCACCCTCTTTAATGTATCACCTTCCTACAAGCCTTCCCCATCCTTTAATTTCCATGTAGAGATAATGGCCCCAGTCTCCACACTACCTCTGCTCATACCACTAAAATACAGTGTGATTAAAGCCTCACATTAAAATACAGTGTGATTAAAGCCTCAGGTTGGAGCAATTATTACTATGGTCATCAGTCCTTGTTAATCTGGGAGCTGGTGGAGGGTCCAAAATACAGCTTATTTACTACTGCCTAACTCAAAGACACTCAGACCATGGTAGGTTACAGATTAGATTCCCACAAATTTACAAAATGAACTGAAGGAAACTGAACCCCAAGATATCCAGACTGACAACTGAGACTGACCATTGAGAGGATATGAGAGAACAAGTGAGGATAAGAGGAGGTAAAAGTAAATAGAGAGCTGATTAAGGGAGAAGACCTCCTCCAGTGATCCCTACATTCATCTGCTGTGGTCCCTGCCCTACTCACAAAAGGTAGCTGAAGTCAGTGCCATTTGAACTCATATTGCCACACTTTTAGCCTCTGAAACAATGTGGATAAAATACTAAGGGCTGTGGTGAGGGGAACAGTTCTTTAATGTGGAGACAATCCATCATTATTATCACTCATTAATTAAGACTCATTAATTATCTCTCAAAGGAGCTAGGCAGTTAGCAGAAATGATAAAGGTTTGGATTCTAGAGATTTTCATGCATAATAAATCCATAACTTTTAAAACTGGTATACATCTTAAAGTTCAAGCTATGAGGGCAGAGAGCCAATTATCCAGACAGAAGAGAAGAAATGGCCAGTGATACAGAAATTACCCAATAAAATATAAATGGCATTTTTTATTGTGGAATATGACATATTTACACAGAAATGATAACTTCCCAAGTGCAATTTAACAAGTAGCTGGAGAGAAATTTTCAAAAAATATTATGGAATACAGTTCCACAGTTTCAGTTATTTCCTTAGTGTGAAATATAACATGCATGCAAAAAGTTATGGGTTAAACTTCCACCATTTCAGTCTTTTCCTTCTAGCTATTCTAATACACTAGCAGCTAATGGAAAGAAAATTATACAGAGATTCAGTATTCATAATCCTTTGTTAAATTCTACTTTGTCTGTTGCTACCAATTTGTACCTGTTTGTATATATTATGTCCCCAGAAAAAGCCAGGTTCTTTGATGCAATCTTGTGGGGGCAGACATATTAGTGGGGATTAAGTTGAAATGTTTGGATTAGGTTGTTTCCATGGAAATGCACCCCACCCAACTGTGGGTGATAACTGGATAATTTCCATGGAGTTGTGGCTGCCTATTCAGCATGAGCCTTGATTAGTTTACTAAAGCACTATATAAGCTCAGACAGAAGGATCAGGCTTGCTACAGTCAGAAGGGACACTTTGAAGAATGCACAGAAGCTGAGAGAGTAGCTGCAGATAAGAGACAGTTGAAGATAGCCGTTGAAAGCAGACTCTTGCTCCAGAGAAGCTAAGAGAGGACAAACACCCCAACAGCAACTAAGAGTGACATTTTTTGAGGAATTGAAGCCTAGAGCAGAACATCCTGGGAGAAAGCCATTCTGAAAACAGAACTCTGGAGCAGACACTAGCCATGTGCCTTACTAGCTAACAAAGGTTTTCCAGACACCATTGGCCATCCTCCAGTGAAGGTATCTGATTGTTGATGACTTACCTTGGACATTTTATTGCCTTAAGACCGTAACTGTGTAACCAAATAAACCCCCTTTATGAAAGCCAATCCATTTCTGGTGTTTTGCATTCTGGAAGAATTAGCAGACTAGAACAGATTTTGGTACCAGAAGTGCAGTGCTGGTGCTGCCGAGTTTGCAAATACCAAACATGTTGGAATGGCTTTTTAAATGGATAAGGGGAAGATTCTGGAAGAATTGTGATAAGCTCAATAGAAAAGGCCTAGACTGCTTTGACGAGACTGTTGGTAGAAATATAAACTCTAAAGATACTTCTGATAAGTCCTTGAGCAGAAATGATTAATGTGTTGTTGCAAACTGGAAGAAAGGCAATCCTTGTTTTAAAGTGGCAGAGAATCTGGCAAAATTGAGTCCTGGTGTTGGATGGAAGGCAGAATTTGACAGCAACAACCTGGAACATTTAGCTGATGAGAGCTCCGAGCAAAACATAGAAGTAGCCTGGTTTCTACTTGCAGCTTATAGTAAAATGTGACAGGACAGAGATAAACGTGGAACTGAACTCTTGGGTACAAAAAGACCAGAAACTAATAGTTTGGAGAATTCTGGATTTCCAAAAAGTGAAATCCCAGAAACTACAGCCCAACATGAGAATTTAACCAAACATGGAACTCAGCCACCATTTCAGAACAAGCCAGGATTGGAGATGGAGTTATCAAGAAAGGATTCGTGGAAAGTCCTATTGTCTGATGCTTCTGACCCCTGTGTGCTTCATGCAGAACCAACAGAATTTTTGTGAGATCTTTATAGACAGAGCCACTGCCAGTCTGGACTGGAGGAAAGATAGATAAGGAACAAATTGAAGGAAAAAAATTCTTCAAAGACAGAGCCATGGAGGTTGAGGTCTGGAGACAAGAGGTCTCAGGCTGGGAGAGCAGAGTAGCCCACATGCATGGAAAGGGTGAGTTTGCCCCAGAGGTTGAGGAGAGCCTGGCCACCACCCCATTGTTCTGTAGGGGTTGGATGTGTACCACCGAGATGGAAGAGAATTCAGGAGCTGCCCCAATGTTTGAGGAGGATGGGGCTGAGAAGGTGGTCTCCCAAATGTGTGGATATGTTGGAGAACTCACCCCAGCATTTGGAAAGGAAAGGGCTGTGGAAAAGGCCCTTAAGAAGGGTTAGACACCCGCTCTCTCAAGCCCCAAGGATGCAACATCATTCTGTAAATGACTCTCAGACTTTGAAATCTAATGGAGTTTGCCCTGTGGGTTTTAGGAACTGTTGTGGTTCCTTAAACCCTGTTTTCCTTACTGTTTCTCCTTATGTCAGTGCCTTTGGATTCTACTTGTAAGTATTTTGTTGAGAATTTTTGCATCTTGTTCATTAGGGAGACTGGTCTATAGTTTTCCTTTTTTGTAGTATCTTTATCTGATTTTGGTATTAGAGTAATGTTAGCTTCATAAAATGAGTTAGGTAGTGTTCCTTTTCCTTCAATTTTTTTAAAGTTTTAGCAGGAATGGTGTCAATTCTTTTTGGAAAGTGGTAAAATTTCCCTGTGAAGCCATCTGGCCCTGGGCATTTATTTGTAGGTAGATTTTTGATGACTTATTGTACCTTTTAACATGTGATTGGTTTGCTTAGGTCTTCTGTTTCTTCTTAGGTCAGTATATGTTGTTCATGTGTTTCCAGGAAATTGTCCATTTCCTCTAAATTGTTTAGCTTATTGGCCTGCAGTTGTTCATAGTATCTTCTTTTGATATTTTTATTTCTTCAGGATCCATAGTAATTATCCAGTTCTCATTTCTGATTCTGTTTACTTGGATCTTCTCTCTTTTTCACTTTGTTAGTCTAACTAAGGGTCTGTCAATCTTTTCGATCTTCTCAAAGAACCAACTTTTGGTTTTATTTATTCTGTCTGTTGTTTTTGTTTTGTTTCGTTTTGTTTTTTGTTCTCCAGCTCATTTATTTCAGCTTTAATCTTTGTTATTTCTTTTCTTCTACTTGCTTTAGGGTTAGTTTGCTGATCATTCTCTAGCCTTTTCTGTTGTTCAGTTAAGTCTGTGCTTTCAGCTCTTTCTTGTTTTTGATGCATACATTTAGAGCTATAAATTTCCCTCTCAGCATTGCCTTCACTGCATTGCATAGGTTTTGATATGTTGTGTTCTCATTTTCATTCTTCTCTAGATATTTATTTATCTTGAAATTTCTTCTTTGTTCCACTGGTTTTTAGGAGTGTATTGTTTAATGTCTATATATTTGCAAAAGATCTGCTTCCTTGGTGGTTGTTGATTTCTGGTTGCATTCCATTATCGTCCATATGTTGTAAATGGTTTTATACATGTTTAAATTCAGAGAGGTTGGGGATTCAATTCAGGGTGAGTAGTACAGGGTCTCCCCTCTGGGACACTCTCTAGTTGGCCTGAAGACAAGCCAGAAGAGAATGCTAGAGGGAGCCCTCCTCATACTGATGGGAATCTGAACATCCTAGTGAGAGGCAGAGGCACTGAGAGAACATGAGGTTCGTGGTGGAAGAGTCAAGCTGTCAGCCTAGTGACTTGTTCATTGCAACACCCTAGTATGTGCATCATTTCAAAGGGAAACAATCCATGCCCAAGTTAAATAGTCCAGAAGCATTCATTCTGTTTTCTTTTGTTATTGTGTTGTTGCAAGAGAAATGTATACTATACTATCTAGCAGGAGGTTGTGGTATATAAAGAAAGCCTTCCTGGCATGCAAAAAGCACTGGATAGGGAGAGTGGAAAGCCAAGGTCCATACCTGGCTAAAAACTAATGGGGGCAGAGCCAAAAACAAAGAAACCATTCCTATTCTTGCAGGGTAGTATCCATAAGCTTCTAACTTTTCAAGTGCAAACAAAACAAAACAAAGCTGATAGAAAATGTACAGAACCACTAAAATGTCTATTTTGACTGTCATTATACTAGTTCAGCATGGTAACAACAAAAGCTCTCAAATTTAGCCTCTGAAATAACTGTGCAGTTGCTTTACAGATAAAGAGGAAACCATTACCCATGGGCCAGCTCCTACCCTTCCCCCAAAAATCTAGCAGAAGCTTGTCCCAACTGTCTGCTGCCTAATTCTACAGCCATAACAGAGCTCATTACTCTAGGAATATTGCTTCCCATACTCTAATGTGCCCTCTTTGGCATCCGCAGGGATCTGGACCCCAAACAGTGCTTGAAACTGACTATGAAATAGAGCTGGAGGTATTACTTTGAAAATGCTTAGGGTTGTAGAACTTTATCCAGAAAGAGGCTCTACCCCTGCTAATTAGGCTAGTGATTTAATAGGATTTCCATTGTAAAATATTTACTCTGTGATAATCAGAAATCAGTAGTAAATTAAAATATAAATTATGTTTTCAGGAAGAGGGGAACAGGAATTTGAAATCAATTGGTTTGGAGGCGGGGGCAAGACGGCAGACTGGTGAGCTGTAAGTTTTAGTTACTCCTCCAGGAAAGTAGGTAAAAAGCCAGGAACTGCGTGGACTGGACACCACAGAGCAATCTGTCTTTGGGCATACTTCATACAACACTCATGAAAACGTGGAACTGCTGAGATCAGCGAAATCTGTAAGTTTTTGCGGCCAGAGGACTCGCGCCCCTCCCTGCCAGGCTCAGTCCCGGGAGAGGAGGGGCTGTCAGCTCCAGGAAGGAGAAGGGAGAACTGCAGTGGCTGCTCTTATAGAAAACTCATTCTACTGATTCAAACTCCAACCATAGATAGACTGAGACCAGACACCAGAGACTCTGAGAGCAGCCAGCCCAGCAGAGAGGAGACAGGCATAGAAAAAAAACAACACGGAAAACTCCAAAATAAAAGCAGAGGATTTTGGAGTTCTGGTGAACACAGAAAGGGGAAGGGCGGAGCTCAGGCTTTGAGGCGCATATGCAAATCCCAAAGCAAAGCTGATCTCTCTGACCTGTGCACCTTTCCTTAATGGCCCTGGTTGCTTTGTCTATTAGCATTTCAATAACCCATTAGATCTCTGAGGAGAGCCGTTTTTTTTTTTTTTTTTTTAAATCCTTTTTGCTTTTTCTAAAACAATTACTCTAAGAAGCTCAATACAGAAAGCTTCAAAGAATTGCAATTTGGGCACGTCAAGTCAAGAGCAGAACTAAGAGAGCTCTGAGACAAAAGGCAATAATCCAGTGGCTGAGAAAATTCACTAAACACCACAACTTCCCAAGAAAAGGGGGGTGTCCGCTCACAGCCACCATCCTGGTGGACAGGAAACACTCCTGCCCATCGCCAGCCCCATAGCCCAGAGCTGCCACAGACAACCCAGTGTGACGGAAGTGCTTCAAATAACAGGCACACACCACAAAACTGGGCGTGGACATTAGCCTTCCCTGCAACCTCAGCTGAATCTCCCAGAGCTGGGAAGGTGGAGCAGTGTGAATTAACAAAGCCCCATTCAGCCATCATTTGAGCAGACTGGGAGCCTCCCTACACAGCCCAGCAGCCCAGAACTGCCCTGGGGGGACGGCACTCACCTGTGACATAGCACAGTCACCCCTCAACAGAGGACCCGGGGTGCACGGCTGGAAGAGGGGCCCCACTTGCAAGTCTCAGGAGCCATACGCCAATACCAAAGACTTGTGGGTCAGTGGCAGAGACAAACTGTGGCAGGACTGAACTGAAGGATTAGACTATTGCAGCAGCTTTAAAACTCCAGGATCATCAGGGAGATTTGATTGTTAGGGCCACCCCCCCTCCCCGACTGCCCAGAAACACGCCCCACATACAGGGCAGCCAACACCAACTACACACGCAAGCTTGGTACACCAATTGGGCCCCACAAGACTCACTCCCCCACTCACCAAAAAGGCTAAGCAGGGGAGATCTGGCTTGTGGAGAACAGGTGGCTCGTGGACGCCACCTGCTGGTTAGTTAGAGAAAGTGTACTCCATGAAGCTGTAGATCTGATAAATTAGAGATAAGGACTTCAATAGGTCTACAAACCCTAAAAGAACCCCATCAAGTTCAACAAATGCCACGAGGCCAAAACAACAGAAAATTATAAAGCATATGAAAAAACCAGACGATATGGATAACCCAAGCCCAAGCACCCAAATCAAAAGACCAGAAGAGACACAGCACCTAGAGCAGCTACTCAAAGAAGTAAAGATGAACAATGAGACCCTAGTACGGGATATGAAGGAAATCAAGAAGACCCTAGAAGAGCATAAAGAAGACATTGCAAGACCAAATAAAAAAATGGATGATCTTATGGAAATTAAAGAAACTGTTGACCAAATTAAAAAGATTCTGGACACTCATAGTACAAGACTAGAGGAAGTTGAACAACGAATCAGTGACCTGGAAGATGACAGAATGGAAAATGAAAGCATAAAAGAAAGAATGGGGAAAAAAATTGAAAAACTCGAAATGGACCTCAGGGATATGATAGATAATATGAAACGTCCAAATATAAGACTCATTGGTTGTCCCAGAAGGGGAAGAAAAAGGTAAAGGTCTAGGAAGAGTATTCAAAGAAATTGTTGGGGAAAACTTCCCAATCTTCTAAACAACATAAATACAAAAATCATAAATGCTCAGCGAACTCCAAATAGAATAAATCCAAAAAAAACCCACTCCGAGACATATACTGATCACACTGTCAAACATAGAAGAGAAGGAGCAAGTTCTGAAAGCAGCAAGAGAAAAGCAATTCACCACATACAAAGGAAACAGCATAAGACTAAGTAGTGACTACTCAGCAGCCACCATGGAGGCAAGAAGGCAGTGGCACGATATATTTAAAATTCTGAGTGAGAGGAATTTCCAGCCAAGAATACTTTATCCAGCAAAGCTCTCCTTCAATTTGAGGGAGAGCTTAAATTTTTCACAGACAAAGAAATGCTGAGAGAATTTGCTAACAAGAGACCTGCCCTACTGGAGATACTAAAGGGAGCCCTACAGACAGAGAAACAAAGACAGGACAGAGAGACTTGGAGAAAGGTTCAGTACTAAAGAGATTCGGTATGGGTACAATAAAGGATATTAATAGAGAGAGGGAAAAATATGGTAAACATAATCCAAAGGATAAGATGGCTGATTCAAGAAATGCCTTCACGGTTTTAACGTTGAATGTAAATGGATTAAACTCCCCAATTAAAAGATATAGATTCGCAGAAATGGATCAAAAAAAATGAACCATCAATATGTTGCATACAAGAGACTCATCTTAGACACAGGGACACAAAGAAACTGAAAGTGAAAGGATGGAAAAAAATATTTCATGCAAGCTACAGCCAAAAGAAAGCAGGTGTAGCAATATTAATCTCAGATAAAATAGACTTCAAATGCAGGGATGTTTTGAGAGACAAAGAAGGCCCACTACATACTAATAAAAGGGGCAATTCAGCAAGAAGAAATAACAATCGTAAATGTCTATGCACCCAATCAAGGTGCCACAAAATACATGAGAGAAACACTGGCAAAACTAAAGGAAGCAATTGATGTTTCCACAATAATTGTGGGAGACTTCAACACATCACTCTCTCCTATAGATAGATCAACCAGACAGAAGACCAATAAGGAAATTGAAAACCTAAACAATCTGATAAATGAATTAGATTTAACAGACATATACAGGACATTACATCCCAAATCACCAGGATACACATACTTTTCTAGTGCTCACGGAACTTTCTCCAGAATAGATCATATGCTGGGACATAAAACAAGCCTCAATAAATTTACAAAGATTGAAATTATTCAAAGCACATTCTCTGACCACAATGGAATACAATTAGAAGTCAATAACCATCAGAGACTTAGAAAATTCACAAATACCTGGAGGTTAAACAACACACTCCTAAACAATCAGTGAGTTAAAGAAGAAATAGGAAGAGAAATTGCTAAATATATAGAGACGAATGAAAATGAGAACACAACATACCAAAACCTATGGGATGCAGCAAAAGCAGTGCTAAGGGGGAAATTTATAGCACTAAACGCATATATTAAAAAGGAAGAAAGAGCCAAAATCAAAGATCTAATGGATCAACTGAAGAAGCTAGAAAATGAACAGCAAACCAATCCTAAACCAAGTACAAGAAAAGAAATAACAAGTATTAAAGCAGAAATAAATGACATAGGGAACAAAAAAACAATAGAGAGGATAAATATCACCAAAAGTTGGTTCTTTGAGAAGATCAACAAGATTGACAAGCCCCTAGCTAGACTGACAAAATCAAAAAGAGAGAAGACCCATATAAACAAAATAATGAATGAAAAAGGTGACATAACTGCAGATCCTGAAGAAATTAAAAAAATTATAAGAGGATATTATGAACAACTGTATGGCAACAAACTGGATAATGTAGAAGAAATGGACAATTTCCTGGAAACATATGAACAACCTAGACTGACCAGAGAAGAAATAGAAGACCTCAACCAACCCATCAGAAGCAAAGAGATCCAATCAGTCATCAAAAATCTTCGCACAAATAAATGCCCAGGGCCAGATGGCTTCACAGGGGAATTCTACCAAACTTTCCAGAAAGAACTGACACCAATCTTACTCAAACTCTTTCAAAACATTGAAAAAACTGGAACACTACCTAACTCATTTTATGAAGCTAACATCAATCTAATACCAAAACCAGGCAAAGATGCTACAAAAAAGGAAAACTACCGGCCAATCTCCCTAATGAATATAGATGCAAAAATCCTCAACAAAATACTTGCAAATCGAATCCAAAGACACATTAAAAAAATCATACACCATGACCAAGTGGGGTTCATTCCAGGCATGCAAGGATGGTTCAACATAAGAAAAATCAATCAATGTATTACAACACATTAAAAACTCGAAAGGGAAAAATCAATTGATCATCTCAATAGATGCTGAAAAAGCATTTGACAAAATCCAACATCCGTTTTTGATAAAAACACTTCAAAAGGTAGGAATTGAAGGAAACTTCCTCAACATGATAAAGAGCATATATCAAAAACCCACAGCCAGCATAGTACTCAATGGTGAGAGACTGAAAGCCTTCCCTCTAAGATCAGGAACAAGACAAGGATGCCCGCTGTCACCACTGTTATTCAACATTGTGCTGGAAGTGCTAGCCAGGGCAATCCGGCAAGACAAAGAAATAAAAGGCATCCAAATTGGAAAAGAAGAAGTAAAACTGTCATTGTTTGCAGATGATATGATCTTATATCTAGAAAACCCTGAGAAATCAACGATACACCTACTAGAGCTAATAAACAAATTTAGCAAAGTAGCGGGATACAAGATTAATGCACATAAGTCAGTAATGTTTCTATATGCTAGAAATGAACAAACTGAAGAGACACTCAAGAAAAAGATACCATTTTCAATAGCAACTAAAAAATCAAGTACCTAGGAATAAACTTAACCAAAGATGTAAAAGACCTATACAAAGAAAACTACATAACTCTACTAAAAGAAATAGAAGGGGACCTTAAAAGATGGAAAAATATTCCATGTTCATGGATAGGAAGGCTAAATGTCATTAAGATGTCAATTCTACCCAAACTCATCTACAGATTCAATGCAATCCCAATCAAAATTCCAACAACCTACTTTGCAGACTTGGAAAAGCTAGTTATCAAATTTATTTGGAAAGGGAAGATGCCTCGAATTGCCAAAGACACTCTAAAAAAGAAAAAACGAAGTGGGAGGACTTACACTCCCTGACTTTGAAGCTTATTATAAAGCCACAGTTGCCAAAACAGCATGGTACTGGCACAAAGATAGACATATAGATCAATGGAATCGAATTGAGAATTCAGAGATAGACCCTCAGATCTATGGCCGACTGACCTTTGATAAGGCCCCCAAAGTCACCGAACTGAGCCATAATGGTCTTTTCAACAAATGGGGCTGGGAGAGTTGGATATCCATATCCAAAAGAATGAAAGAGGACCCCTACCTCACCCCCTACACAAAAATTAACTCAAAATGGACCAAAGATCTCAATATAAAAGAAAGTACCATAAAACTCCTAGAAGATAATGTAGGAAAACATCTTCAAGACCTTGTATTAGGAGGCCACTTCCTAGACTTTACACCCAAAGCACAAGCAACAAAAGAGAAAATAGATAAATGGGAACTCCTCAAGCTTAGAAGTTTCTGCACCTCAAAGGAATTTCTCAAAAAGGTAAAGAGGCAGCCTACTCAATGGGAAAAAATTTTTGGAAACCATGTATCTGACAAAAGACTGATATCGTGCATATACAAAGAAATCCTACAACTCAATGACAATAGTACAGACAGCCCAATTATAAAATGGGCAAAAGATATGAAAAGACAGTTCTCTGAAGAGGAAATACAAATGGCCAAGAAACACATGAAAAAATGTTCAGCTTCACTAGCTACTAGAGAGATGCAAATTAAGACCACAATGAGATACCATCTAACACCGGTTAGAATGGCTGCCATTAAACAAACAGGAAACTACAAATGCTGGAGGGGATGTGGAGAAATTGGAACTCTTATTCATTGTTGGTGGGACTGTATAATGGTTCAGCCACTCTGGAAGTCAGTCTGGCAGTTCCTTAGAAAACTAGATATAGAGCTACCATTCGATCCAGCGATTGCACTTCTCGGTATATACCCGGAAGATCGGAAAGCAGTGACACGAACAGATATCTGCACGCCAATGTTCATAGCAGCATTATTCACAATTGCCAAGAGATGGAAACAACCCAAATGTCCTTCAACAGATGAGTGGATAAATAAAATGTGGTATATACACACGATGGAATACTACGCGGCAGTAAGAAGGAACGATCTGGTAAAACATATGACAACATGGATGAACCTTGAAGACATAATGCTGAGCGAAATAAGCCAGGCACAAAAAGAGGAATATTATATGCTACCACTAATGTGAACTTTGAAAAATGTAAAACAAATGGTTTATAATGTAGAATGTAGGGGTACTAGCAGTAGAGAGCAATTAAGGAAGGGGGAACAATAATCCAAGAAGAACAGATAAGCTATTTAACGTTCTGGGGATGCCCAGAAATGACTATGGTCTGTTAATTTCTGATGGATGTAGTAGGAACAAGTTCACTGAAATGTTGCTATATTATGTAACTTTCTTGGGGTAAAGTAGGAACATGTTGGAAGTTAAGCAGTTATCTTAGGTTAGTTGTCTTTTTCTTACTCCCTTGTTATGGTACATTTGAAATGTTTTTTATTGTATGTTTTTTTTAATTTTTTTATTTTTTATATAGTTGATTTTAAAAAAAAGTTAATTAAAAAAAAACAAGGGAAAATCAATTAAGGTAATCCACTCCATGAATAGGCTAAAGAAGAAATATCACATGGTCATATCAATCGATGAAGAAAAAGCATTTGACAAAATCCAATGTCAATTCATGATAAAAATTTTCAGAACATTATGAATAAGAAGGGGACCCTTTGTTAACTTGATAAAGAACATCAACCCAAAACACCTGCAATTAACATAATACTGAATGGGGAGAAACTAGATGTTTTTTGCTTTAAGAAGATGAACAAGGCAAGGGTAGCACTTCTGCCTAATGCTATTCAGCATTGAACCAGGAGTTCTAGCTAATGTGATGAGACAAGAAAAAGAAATGTAAAAATACATAGAAGATACAAAACTGTCTTTTTTTGCACATGACAAGCTTGTCTAGGTAGAATAGCTAAAAGAATTGACCAAACACTCTTGGAACAAATACACTAGTATAACAAGGTCATATGTTGCAATATTAATATACAAAAGTCAACAATTTTCCTATATATCAGAGTATTGATTGCCTAGGATTACTATAACAAATTACCACAAACTGGATAGATTAAAGTAATGAAAATTTATTCTTTCATATTACAGGAAGCCAGGAGTCCAAAATCTAGGTGTCAGCAAGGTTTGTTACTTCTGGAAGTTCTGAGGGAGAATCTATGCTTCTCTTCTAGTTTCTGGTGGTTGTCAGCAATTCTTGGTGACTCTTGGCTTATAATACATCACTCAAATCTCTGTCTCCTTCTTCACATGGCCTGCTTCCCTCTATCTCTCTCTGTGTGTCCCCTCTTCTATAAGCACATCAGTCATTTTGTATAGGCCCTGCCCTACATCCAGATGCTTTCATCTTGAGATCTCTAACTAATTAAGGCCCTATTCTCAAATAAGCTCACATTCACAGATTCCAGGGGTTACGTCATGAGCATATCTTTTTGGGGAGTGCAGTTCCACCCACTACAAACAGTAATAAATAACTGAAATTTTACATAAAAATATCATTTACAAGATCACCAAGAATAGAGAAATATATAGGTATAAATCTAAAAAATTATGTGCAAAATCCAGGTGGGGAAAACTACAAAACTCTGATGAAAGAAATCAAATAAGATATACATAAATGGAAAGCTATTGTGTATTCATACATTGGAAAACTAAATATTGTTAAGGTTTCAATTCTTCCCAACTTTATTTATAGTATGTTCAATATCATCTGATCAAAATTACAGCAAGCTCTTTTGTAGATATTAACAAACTAATTGTATAGTTTATATAGGCAAACAAAATATCTAGAAGAGCAAAGAAAATACTGATGAAAAGATAAAGGTGGAGGACACACACTACCTGATTTCAAAGCTTACTATAATTGTCTTACAGTAATCAAGAGAGTGTGGATCCATGGAACACAATTGAGAGTATAGAGACATACAAAATTACATTCAACTGGTTTTTGACAACAAAGCAAAAATTCAATGGAGAAATGATAGTCTTTTCAACAAATGGTACTGGAAAAAGTGGATGTCCATATACAAAATAAGTGAATCTAGACTCAGACCTTAAATCTTTAGCAAACCTTATTTCAAAATGAGTTATAGGTCTAAACATAAAATGCAAAATACATAAATCTTCTGGAAGAAAACAGGAGAAACTCTAGGCAACCTTGAGATTGTTGATGAGTTTTTGAATACAAAACCAAAAGCTTGATCCATGAAAGAAAATTTTATAGAATGACTTTATTAATTAAACTTTTATTCTGAAAAAGACACTGTTAAGAAAATAAAAAAGATAAGCCACAGTCAGGGAGAAAACATTTGCAAAACACACATCTGATAAAGTACTTGTATCCAAAATATATATTAAAAAAATCTTAAAACTTAACAATAAAGAGACAAACAATCAAATTATAATGGGCAGAATATCAGAGCAGTGTCCTCACCAAAGAAGATACACAGTTGGCAAATAAAGAATGAAAGAACACTCAACATCATTTGTCATTAGGGAATTTCAGATAAAAACAACAATGAGGACACCAACCCCCACTCTTGAGGCCAGCAGACTCTGGTTGGCACAGTTTCTGACTAGCTTGCTGCTGCAGGCTGGGAGAATCAGGGAAGACCTTGCTCACTTGATCCAACTGTTGTCTGGAGTATTGGACCTTTGGGTCATGCAGCCTTGGCACTTTCCAGACAGGCATATGTGGTGCTCACAGCATCATTGTTCCAACAAACCAAAACAGCCATGAGTGACATGCCTAGCCATAGCTCCTGGTGGCCATCTTCTACCCTTTTGGCCAGCAGCTTCTGGTCATCCCAGTTCCTGCTGGATAAGCTGCTGTGAACTAGGAGAACTGGGGAAAGCCTCTCAACAGAGAACAGAGGGGAACATGATGCAGTTCTGTTCCAACTGTTGTCCAAGGAAATTGGACCCCTAATTCCTGCAGCCTTGGCCCTTTCCAAACAATTGCCCACAATACCTGCAGTGCCATTGTTTCAACCAGCCCCAAAGCAGAGGAGATAGAGGCCTAGATATAACTTGCCTGTGTAGGGCCATGGGGAACAGATTGCCCAAGATCACCATCTGATGGGCAGGCTAGAAAAGTGCAGTCTTGGGAAGACATTTCCCTGACCCTTCCCCAGGGCTCTTGGGAACTGGCCTGAACCCACTGCGTGGAACTCTAGCCCTGTTTGATCTGGGAAAAACTGATGAAAAATTTCCAAAGAAAAGTTTTCACATGAACCCAGTCAACAAATATCTTAGACAGATGCTCAGACAACAGCAAAAAAATTCAAGACATACTAAGAAATGAGAAGATATGGCCCAACCAAAGAAAAAAGAGTTAAAGGAGATTCAGAATTTGGAGCAACTAGTCAAATGTATTCAAACAAATCTCCTGAGCCAATACAAGGAGAGGAAGGAAAATATGGCTAAAGAAATAAGGGATATTTATTAGGACTAGGTGAGCATAAGAAGAATTTGAAGGCATGCAAAGAAAAATAATATATTATGGAAATGAAAGGCTGTGGCAGCCCAGGAGTCAGCACCCACTCCCTCCCTTAGGGAAAAGGCTGGACCCTTGAGCACACAGTGGTTCTCATGACCAGAGCACAGACATTAAAGGTCATTAAGCCTAATAACTGTTGGTAATCAACACTCATGAGACTCAGCTGGGTTTCTTTGTAACCAAGACTCCTGATACTCTGTTGACATCAAGTTTTCTGAGACTCAGCAGAGGCTTCTTTGTAACCAAGTTTAGTGAGGCTCTACTGAGCTGTATAAGGCACTCCTTTCTCTAGTTTCTGCAGATCATTGACATCCATTTCCCAACCAGCTGCCATGGGAAAAATTCTCCTGTATGTAAGTCCCTAACTAAAATTCATAGGGAACTTTTTGCCTGGCATTCTTTTGGTGTTGAATTAGGCTGGAACATTTGGCCAGTCAGCCAGGAGGCTAAAAACTGCTGGGCAGAGAAGGCATGAATATTGAACAGGAAGGCTTTCCTAGGGAAATTCTGGGATGGGCTGCTACATCCATATGGGTAGGGGTGGCTATCCTCCTAGGTGAATGGGGACACCCAAGGGAATATGGAGATGCTTATAACTCCCTTGATGGACTAATCGCCCTCCTGCAATAGGCCACAGGACAGTTGGGATTTCATAAGAAAAAGGAAAGCTGCCAGACCACCATAGTCATAGCTTGGCTGATTTTGGAGGCCCAGCAATCAGCTGCACAAGAGGTCTTGATAGCCAAAGTTGCAGTTCTCTGCCTGAAAGGGGAACTTAAGTTAGAGAGGGATATGTGGGTAGCCCAGAGTTGAAAGATAATTTAAATGAGAGGCTATACTGAGTAGATGAAAATTTGGAAATATTAGTATGTTTTTATGCTAGAGTAAGGGGGAAGAAGTTACCTAAGTTTCAAGTAAGACATATTCAAACTTCCCCAGATTGGGATCCCAAAGTTTGGGACCCAGTAGATTTTTCATCACTTGATGAGGATTCCCAGTCTGACTTGGAGAAGGATGGAGAGTGCAAATTTCTTCACCCTCTTATCCAATGTAAGATTAAGTCAGAGCATTTCCCAGCCCAACCACAACCACAGGCAGATGGGGATGATGTTGTTGATGCAGCCACATCCCCAGCTGCACCTGTTAAGCAAAGAAAGCATATTACAATGTGAGATTTTACTGCTTCTGATACAAGAAATTGGGACTCAGAATAGGCAAGAACCTAAAGAACATTTATCTAGTTGGCTATTGTGATTGTGGGATGCTAGTGCAGACCATGTATGGTCTCAGAGCATAAGATGAGTAAATTGTTCTCTTTCCCTACTGATCCTTCTCTGCATCAACACGTGTGTTTGTTATCTCCTAAAATGGAAAGAAATTTGCTAATTAACTGGCTTATATTGCAGTGTAATGAGGTGTGGCCCCATGAGGGGTAATTGCCCCATCAAACCCCAAAGAAGTACCATTGCTGAACTACAAGATTCCTTGTAGGGGCTATGTTTGAAGTATGTGGTTTATATGCCAGGTGCCATTAGACCAGATTATGTAACATACACCACAGTAACTAATGAGATATTTCTACATACTGCTCCCAGTCAGTGGTATGGGGCTTTTTTGCCAATTCTCAACACACTCATAGGACAGCGCATCTCACAGGCTGCCAAATGATTGCACACCTAGGAGAGACAGATCACCTAAGGTGAAGGGGAGCTAGATTCAAAATTGTGGATTGCATTCTAAGGCAGGCATGGTGGTCTGAACCAGGTGTCACATAAACAAATGTGGAGAGATCTAATAGCTGCTGGATATAATATTGAGGATATTGATGAGCAGCCAAATGCAGTGTTAGTTAAACTATGGATCAAGCTGCCCAAGGAGCAGAGATTTATTAAGTTTGACAACAGATCACTAGAGGATGCCATAGATTGTAGCTGAAAGACATGGCTAATATCATATAAAGAGCCCCCTGTCCCACAGCTGATGGAATCTGGGAGGTCCCCTTCCCCCTAGCATATGGGGTAGGTAGAGATCCCCAAATAAGAACAATATATGGGGACACTGGAATTGAAGGCCACATATAGAGCTAAAATTCTCTTGGTTCCCCACTAATGAGCATAGGGTATTGGCCTTAGTAGACATTGGAGCAGAATGCTCCTGATATATGGGAAATGGTTTCAAACTGGGGGCTCTAAACTAACCATCACTGGCCAGAGTAAAATACCATTTTGCAAACTACTGTAGGTGAATTCCATCTCTGGTGCTTGGTTGTGAAAACTGTACATGCTAAATGATCACCATTAAAGGAACCAATTGTACGATGGCAGTGCCTTGATATAAGTTATCAAGGGACCATCAGGAAATCACTGCCACCATTAAGTATTTGGAAAGGTTGGGAATTATAATCTCCATTCACAGCCTATCAGCCCAGTCTGGCCGGTGAAGAAGCCTGATGGCACCTGGTAGATGACTACTAATTATAGGGAACTTAACAAAGTTCCTATGTTTGTAACTGTATCAAACATAACTATTTGTTGTGGGACAGAAGTGCTTATTCGGCCAGTTTTACTAACAGCATTTTTAACATTTCTTTACATCCCTCCAGTCAGCTAGCATTCCCCTTCATGGGGAAGGGGACAGCAACAGTAGAGATTTGCTGTGCTATCACAAAGCTATTTTCATGGTCCCACTGTTTGCCATATTTGGTAGCTCAAGATTTTAAAAAGTGGAAACCTCTGTCAGAGGTGCCCTCTTTCATTATATTGATGATGGTATGTTGACAAGTAACTCTCCTTGCAGAATTAGAATCTGCTACTAAGACCATTCCCTCTGCTGTTGTTGATAAAGTGCAAAATTATCCCACCCCACATGCTCCTAAACAGCTAATGGCTTTTCTCGGTTTATACTCCATTTAGCACAAATCCTAAAACATTTGTATGTCCTAGTCAGGAAAGGAAAAACATGGGAATGGGATATTCTACAGCAAGCCAACTTTGAAAAGACTATACAAGCTGTTGCACAGGCTCAACATTTAAAGTGGGTGGACCCAGACATATCTTATAAATTGGATGTGACCAGTACTAATATTGGCTTTGGGTGAGGCTTGTGGCAAAGGCAACAAGAAAATGAGTATTCCTTAGCTTTGGGTTTCAGCTTTGGAAAGGGGCCAAGATATGATACAACCTCTTGGAAAAACAACTGTGCACTGCCTATAATGCTATGCTGCAAGTTGAAGGAGTAACCCAAAATGCCCTGTGTCATTGCATTCCACCATCCCCATGCCAGTGTGGTAAAAGACACAGCAAATAAATCATATTCAGGGAGTGCTCAGCTGAGCACTCTGACAAAATGGAAAGCCTATCTACTGCAATGCAATGTCTTTAACAACAGCCCCTTAAGTGCAGGAATTCATGATACTCTAGGACCAGTTTCCTATGTGGAAGAACATTTGTTCCTCCCTGATGATCCTCCCAAGGTGTGGCTGTTTTCATGTCCTCCATTGATGGATATGGCAGTATACAGAGTCTTTCTGGTATACTGATGGTTCAGCACATTGGCAGCCCACCACCTAGATGGCAGTAGCTGTGCAACCTAATATGGACAACATATGATGGGAAACTGGTACTATGCAAAGCAGCCAAGGGGCTGAATTAAGGGCTTAACACTGTGGGTGGCCACATGGAATAAAGAGCAATGGACCATTGCTGGCCACCCCTTATAGGAGAACTGATTGTGAGAAGACATCTAGACTGACTGCCACAAGCACAAGATAATTGTGTTTCATGGTGAAGAATGAATGGGCTTTTGAAAAAGCAGCTAACGGATGACAAACAATCCCTGCAGCAGTGGACCCATTGGTTATCTCAAGTCCTCACCAGCCTCAATTCATGACCTCCAGCAGCAGTTCCTGTTCCCATTGAGTTGGTAACTGCAGGACCCATGCAAGCATTGCAAATTCAAGTTAAAGGATGGGCAAGTTAAAACCACAATGAGGTAATGAAATAATTTGTTCTTGCAAATTATTAGAAGGTGGGGGAAAAAGTATAATGGCCATAGCCCTGGCCAATGCAGCCACACTGATTGGGAATCCTAAGCCCATGGGGTATTGGGCCCCCAAAATTAATAACTGGAGATTTCAATACACTACTCTCATGAATAGAACATTTAGAGAGAGGATTTATAGGGAAATAATGTTCCTGAATAATATGAAAAATGAACTTGACCTAACAGACAGATTTAGAACATTGAACTGTAAAAAGCATGGTATACATTCTTCTTATGTGCAAATGTATTATTCTCCAAAATAGAACACATGTTGGTTCACAAAACAAGTCTCAATAAATTTTAAAAGATCAAAATTATATAAAGCATTTCCTCTGTTGATGAAGGAATGAAGCTGGAAATAAATAACCGACAGAAAACTGGAAAATTCACAAATATACGGAAGCTAAATGACATGTTTTTCAACAATCAGTGGTTAAATGATGAAATTTCAAAAGAAATCAGTGAATATCTTCAGTTAGGTGAAAATGAGAACAAAACATATCAAGCTTAGTGAAGGTTGTGCTGAAGGAAATTTACAGAACTAAATGCCTACATTAAAAAAGAAGAGGTAAAATATAGGCCTGACTGATCTTCTAGTTCTTAACCTGTGGAATTTAAGAGCTGGAAGAATGAGAAAGGAACAGCAAACTAAAGCCAAAGTAAACAGGAAGAAAGAAATAACAAAGATTAGAGCATAAATAAATGATATTTGGAATTTAAAAAATAATACAATTAAAACCAAAACTGGCTTCTTCAAAAAGAGCAATAAAATTGACAAACCACTAGTTAGACTGAGAAAAACAGACAGAAGATACAAATTAATGAAATCAGAAATGAGAGATGGGGCATTACTAATGATTCCAGAGAGAAAAATATTCCTTAGAAGATAGTATGAACAACTGCATGCCAATAAATTAGACAATTTAGATGAAGTGGAAAAACTACATTGATTCTAGAAGATATAAAAGACCTCAACAGGCCAATTACAAGTAAAGAGATTGAATCAGTAATCAAAAACCTCCCAAAAAGGAAAGCCCAGGTACAGATGGCTTCACAGGTTAGTTCCATCATTCATTCCAAGAGTTAATACAAATTGTGCTCAAACTCTTCCTAAAAATTGAATAGAACACTACTTAATTCATTCTATGCAGCCAACACACATCCTAATATCTAAGCCTCATAAACATGCTACCCCAAAAGAAAATTACAGATAAAACTCTCTAATGAAGATAGGCACAAAAAATACTCAACAAAGTATTTGCAAATCCAATTCAACAGCATATTAAAACAATTATTTACCATGATCAAGTGGATTTTCTCCCAGATATTTCTTATGTTTCAACATAAGAAAATCAATTAATGTAAACACCACATTAACAAATTAAAGATACAAAATAGAAGATCATTTCAATTGATGCAGAAAAGTCATTTGACAAAATCCAGCATCCTTTGTTGTTAAAAAGACTTTGAAAGATAGAAATCAAAGGAAACTTCCTCAACATAATAAAGGCATATATGAAAAACCCACAGCTAACACTGTACTAAGAAATGAAAGAGTGAAAGTTGTCCCTCTAAGATCACGAAAAAGACTAGGATGCCCACTGTCACCACTGTTATTCACCATTGTGCTAGAAGTTCCAGCTAGAGAATTTAGGCAAGAAAGTGTAATAAAAATAATCCAAATCAGAAATAAAGTAGTAAAACTTTCACTATTTGCAGATGACATGATTGTATATACAGAAAGTCCTGAGAAATCTGCAACAAAACTCCTGGGATAATAAATGAGTTCAGCAAAGTGGAGGGGTACAAGATCAACACACAAAATCAGTAGTGTTTCTATACACTAGTAATGAGCACACTGAGGCAAAGTCAAGAAAAAAATCCCCCTAGAATAGCAATTAAAAGAATCAAATATCTAGGAATAAACTTAGCAAGGATGTAAAAGACATGTATACAGAAAATTTAAAAAAACATTGCTAAAAGAAATCAAAGAAGACCTAAATAAATGGAAGGACATTCAGTGTTCATGGATTGGAAGACTAAATATTGTTAAGAGATTAATTGTGTTCACATTGATTTACAGAGTCAAAGCAATCCCAATCAAAATTCCAACAGCCTACTTTGCTGAAATGGAAAAACCAATTATCAAATTTATTTGGAAGGGTACATGACCCTGAATAGCTAAAATCATTTTGGAAAAGAATGATGTTGGAGGACTCACACTTCCTGACTTTAAAGCATATTACAAAGTTCTAGGGGTCAAAACAAGATGATACTGTCATTAAGGTAGATATATTGACCAATGGAATAAAATGAATAAAACTGATAGTTCAGAAATATACCCCTACTTCGATAGCCAACTGCCATTTGATAATGCTGCCAAGTCCATTCAAGTGGGATAAAAAAGTCTCTTCAACAAATTGTGCTGGGATAACTGTATATCCATACAACAAATAATGAAGGAAACCCCTGTGTCACACGTTACACAAAGTTAACTCAAAATGGAACAAAGACCTAAATATAAGAGCCAGGACCATAAAAGTCATAGAAAAAAATATAAGGAAGCATCTTTGAGATCTTGTGATAGGAACAGTTTCTTAGACTTTAAAGCCAAAGCACAAACTATGAATGAAATAATAGATAAATGAGATCTCCTCAAAATTAAAACCTTTTGTGCTTCAAAGGACTTTCTCAAGAAAGTGATAAGGCAGCCTACTCAATTGGGGGAAATATTTGGAAACCACATATCTGATAAGGGTTTAATATCCAGAATATATTTAAAAATCCTATGACAATAAAAAGACAAACAACCCAGTTAAAAATGGGCAAAAGACATGAATAGCCATTTTTCCAAAGAAGAAATACAAATGACTAAAAAGTGCATGAAAAGATGTCCAACATCAGTAGCTACTATCAAACTGCAAAACAAAACCACAATGAGATCATTTCACAACTTACTAGAATAGCCACTATAAAAAAAAACAAAACAGAAAACTGCAAATGCTGGAAGGGATTTGGAGATATAGGAACACTCATTCACTGCTAGTGGGAATGTATAATGGGGTAGCTACCATGGATGAGAATTTGACAGGTTAACAGGAAGCTAAGTATAGAGTTGCCATATAATTGGCAACCCAGCTACTCAGTGTATACCCAGAAGAATTTAAAGTAGGAACTTGAACAGACACTTGTATACTGATGCTCATAGCAGCAACTGATGATTGGATAAACAAAACTGTTGTATATATATATGATAGAATATTATTCTGCTGTAAGAAGGAATGAAGTCTTAATGCATGCAACAACATTGATGAACCTTGAGGACATTATATTGAATGAAATAAACCAGACACAAAAGGACAATATTGTATGATCTCACTGACATGAACTAATTATAATAAGCTCATTCATAGAGGTAGTATCTAGAATATAGTTTAACAGGAGATAGGATTGGGGTAGAGAATGGGGATCTGATGCTTAATATGTGCAGAATTTCTAATTAGGTTGACTAGATCTTTGGAAAAGCATAGTGGTGATGGTAGCACATATTTGTGAGTGTAATAACAACACTGAGTTATGTGCGTGAATATGGTTGAAAGGGGGAAGTTTTGGGTCATGTATGTTACTAGTAGGAGAGTTAAAACAAAAAACATGGGACCATATAACACAGCGAACAAGTGTTGTGGACAATAACTTCATGAATTACAAGAAATTGTACATCACTTTTACAAGGTGTTAATAACAGGCTTGTCGAGCCCTTAATCTTGGGTTTTCCCCTTATGAAACTTATTTCTGCAATGGAGAAGCTTAACCTACTTATAATTATGTCTAAGATTCACCCTAAGAGAGCCTCTTTTGTTTCTCAGAATTGCCCTCTCTCTCTAATCCAACTCCTGAGGGAGATTCATTCTCCTCACCTCTACATGGGACATGACTCCCAGGGTCATAAATTTCCCTGGCACTGTGGGACATGACTCCCTGGGATGAGCCTTACTCTGGCATCATGGGATTGAGAGAGACTCCTTGAACCAAAGTGAAAAGATAAATGCAACAAAGTAAAGTTTCAGTGGCTGAGAAATTTCAGATGGAATTCAGATGTCAATCTATTGGTTATTCTAATGCAATATATATATTTTTTCAAATTATTACGTTTTTATTGTGATTGTTCACATACCATACAATTATCCAAAGATCCAAAGTGTACAATCAATTGCCCCCAGTACCATCATAGAGCTGCGCATTCATCACCACAACTAATGTTTGTTCAATTTTTAGAAAATTTTCATTACTCCAGAAAAGAAATAAAGAAAATAAAAGAAAAGGAAACTCACATCCTCCCATATCCCTAACCAACCCCCCTCCATTGTTGACTTGTATTGGTGTACCTCATTTGTTACTGTTTATGAAAAGCATTGAAATACTTCTAACTGTAGTATATAGTTTGCAATAGGTATATATTTTTTCCTATATACCCCTCTATTAATAACTTCTAGTTGTAGTGTCATACATTTGTTCTGGTTCATGAAAGAGATTTCTAATATTTTTACAGTTAATCTCAGACATTGTCCACCACAAGGTTTACTGTTTTATACATTTCCAACTTTCAACCTCCAACTTTCTTTCTGGTGACAAAAATGACTCTAAACTTACCCTTTCCACCACATTCATACACCATCCAGCACTGTTAGTTATTCTCACAAAGGGCTACCATCACCTATGTTTGTTTCCAAATAGTTAAGTTCATCCTAGTTGAATGTTCTGCTTATACTAAGCAACTGCTCCCCATTCTTTAGCCTCATTCTGTATCTTCGTAACATAGTTCATGTATATGAGTTTACATATTATAATTCATTCCTATCAGTGACACCCTGCAATATTTGTCCTTATGTGTCTGGCTTATTTCAATCAGTATATTGCTATCAAGGTTTCATCATCAAGCCATTTTTTAAAGATGGTTTTGTTCACACACCGTACATTCCATCTTAAGTAAACAATCAATGGTTCCCTGTATAGTCATATATTTATGTGTTCAACACCCTCACCACTATCTATATAAGGACATCTATATTTCTTCCACAAAGAAGGAGGAAGAAACAAACAAGCAAAACAAAAGGAACAAAGAAAGAAAAAACATGACAGCTAGGAAGCAGCAAAAGGAAAGATAACCTTAGATCAAAGTAGAATAAAGAGTCAGACAACACCACCAATGCCAAGTCTCACACCCCTCCACTATGCCCCCCTCTTATCTGCATTTACTTTGGTATATTGCCTTTGTCACATTAAAGGAAGCATAATACAATGATTCTGTTAATTTTAGTCTCTAATTTATGTTGATTTTATTTTTCCCCCAATACTTCCCTGTTTTTAACGTCTTGCAAGGTTGACATTCTTTTGTTCTCCCTCATGAAAAACATACTTGTACATTTTATCACAATTGATGAACATTCTAGGTTTCACTGAGTTATACAGTCCCAGTCTTTATCTTTCCTCTTTCTTCTGGTGTCCCGCATGCTCCTAACCTTCCTCTATCAACCATATTCATCATTATCTTTGTTCAGTGTACTTAAGTTGCTGTGCTACCATCACCCAAATTTGCGTTCCAAATCTCTCACTCCTGTCTTTTCCTATCTGTCTATAGTGCTCCCTTTAGTATTTCCTGCAGGGCAGGTATCTTGTTCACAAACTCTCTTATTGTCTATTTGTCAGAGAATATTTTGAACTCTCCCTCATATTTGAAGGACAGTTTTGCCAGATATAGGATTCTTGGTTGGCAGTTTTTCTCTTTCAGTATCTTAAATATATTATACCACTTCCTTCTTGCCTCCATGGTTTCTGCTGAGAAATCCAGACATAGTCTTATTGAGCTTCCTTTGTATGTGATGGATCACTTTTCTCTTTCTGCTTTCAGGATTCTTTGTCATTGACATTTAATAATCTGATTATTAAGTGTCTTGGTGTAGGCCTATTCAGATCTATTCTGCACTTCTTGGATCTGTAATTTTATGTCTTTCATAAGAGATGGGAAATTTTCATTATTTCCTCTATTATTGCTTCTGCCCCTTTTCCCTTCTCTTCTCCTTCTGGGGCACAAATGATATGTACATTTTTGTATTTCATTTTGTCCTTAAATTCCCAGAGACATTGCTCATACTTTTCCATTCTTTTCTCTATCTGTTCTTTTGTATGTAGGCTTTCAGGTGCCTTATTCTCCAGTTCCTTAGTGTTTTCTTCTGCCTCTTGAGACCTGCTGTTCTATGTTTCCATTGTGTCTTTTGTCTCTTGTGTTGTGCCTTCCATTTCCATAGATTCTGCCAGTTGTTTTTTCAATTTCTGCCTCATGTACTCCTAGTGTTTTCTTTATAGCCTTTATCTCTTTTGCCATATCTCCTCTAAAGTTTTTGAATTAATTTAGTGTTCATTGTTTAAATTCCTGTATCTCAGTTGAAGTGTAGTTTTGTTCCTTTTGCTGAGCCATAACTTTGTTTTTCTTAGTGTAGGTTGTAGTTTTCTGTTGTTTAGGCATCTTGCCTCCTTGGCCACCCCAATCAGGCTTTCCCAGATTAGAGCAGGCTCAGGTCCCAGAAGGAGGAAATCCTCAGTATCCAGTTTCTCTGATGGTGTGTCTTAGAGGATTGACACATCCTGTGCTTTTCTGCCCAACAGGTGGCACCTGTCAGCTTGTCACTCCAGACTGGTTTAAGGAGGCATGGCCTGTGGCTCTCCTCCCCCAGGCTCTGGGGTCTGGCCCTGAATGGAAGGAGGGTAGTAGATCTGAGCCCCACCTCTTTTGTCTTGGGAAGCTATGCCACCTAAAGAGAGGTCATTTGCATGTAAATAGATTCTTTGTTTCTCCGACTCTACTATCTCCACCCTTCTCTGGGTCAGAGTGCTGTGAGTTTAAAATGGCTGAGGCTTTCTCTACTGCAGAGCACTGTGAGCTGAAAATGGTTGAGGCTTTCTCCACTGAGCCATCCAGGTTGAGAGAGAGAGAAAGGGACAGACAGCCCCCAGATTCACCCATTGGCCAGAGATAGCACCCAATCCTTTGGGCTTCCCATCCTGAGACAGATACAACCCCTGACTCTCCAAGGTCAGTCATCTCCAAAAGCCTCTGTCTGTTTGTTGGGGATTCATAGTCTGTATTGAGCAGTTAACATTAAAACCCCAGTTCAAGCTGGGCTGAGGTATATTTGCTTGTTTGGAGAGTGCTGCTCTCTAGCACCACCAGGCTTCCATGAGGAAGGGGCTCTCAGCTCTTGGCTCAGGTCTGCAGTTTTTACTTACAGATTTTATGCCATGATCTCAGGCATTCCTCCCAATTCAGGTTGATGTATGATGTGTGGACAGTCATATTTGTCTCCCTGCAGTTATCACAGGTTATTTACTTGTTTATTAGTTGTTCCAGGGGGATAACTAGCTTCCACTCCTCTCTATGATGCCATCTTAGCTCCTCTTCTAATACATTATATTGATATCCCTTTTAGTTTTTAGTGTATTGGAATAGCTAGAAGGAAATTCCTGAAACTATTGAACTGTGATCAAGTAACCTTGGTTTGAGGATTATTGTGTAGCTATATAGCTTTTACTGCATGACTGTGGAACCAAGAAAACCTTGAGATGGACACTCCATTTATCAAGTGCATGGACAGATGAGTAAGAAAATAAAGAAAAGAAAATAAATAAATAATGGGGGAAGGTAGGGTATAGGATTTCTTGAGTGTTTCTTTTTATTTTTATTTTTATTCTTACTTTTTTTGGAGTAATGAAAATGTTCAAAAGTTGATTGTGGTGATGAATGCACAACTATGTGATGATAACCATGAACCATTGACTGTACAATTTGGATGATTATCTGGTATGTGTATATATCTCAATAAAATTGTATAAAAAATAACAGGCTGTCATAGGGGAAATATACCTCATCCAAACCATAAATATAGTTAACAGTAATATTTTAATATTCTTCAATTGTAACAAAGGTAGCACACCAAGGCAAAGTATCAAAAAATAGGCGTATATGGGAATGTTGTTTTTTCTACATGACTTATCTAGTTAAACTTCTCTACAGCTTCTCTAATAAAAAAAATTTAAAACAAAGAAACAAAACATTATGCTAAGTGAAAGAAACCAGGCACAAATACTAGATATTGTATAATTCCATTTTTATAAAATGTAAATATAATAAATTTATAAAGACAGAATTGGATTAAGGGTTATGTAGGGCTAGGGAAGGATAGAGGGATTGAGAGGCAACTGATAAGTGGCATGGGGTTTTTATTTTTGGAGAAATGAAAATGTAAAATTGATTCTGGTGATGAGTCCACAACTCTGCGATGATACTGTTAACCATTGTTTGTTCACCTTGGATTGTATGGTATGTAAATATATCTCAATAAAACTGCTTAAAAAATAAAGTCAACTTAATAAATAAAAGTAGTAAATATGAATAAAATTCACAAAGTCCAGTTAGCAATTGTCCATCTCTTTATAGTTTTTCTTTATCAATTTGTTTTCTATTCTCTGTTTTTTGTCCTTAATTGAAAGGGGTATAATTTGAGTATTTTTTTCTTTCCTTAGATTTTCATTTTCATTTATATAATATTACTTTTTATTTTGTCTTTCCTGATAATATCTTCTTTTTATGTTGATATTAATAGCAAAAGGATTGATTGGGTGTTTAGTCTGTGCCAAATATGTTTTGGTACAATCCCAAAAGGACTTTAGAGACTGTACCAGTTTGTATACATTATGTTCCCCAGAAAAAGCCATGTTCTTTGATGCAATCTTGTGGGGGCAGACATATTAGTGAGGATTAAGTTGGAATGTTTGGATTAGTTGTTTCCATGGAAATATGCCCCACACAACTGTGGGTGATAACTCTGATTTGATAATTTCCATGGAGGTGTGGACCCATCCATTCAGCATGGGCCTTGAATTAGTTTACTGGAGCACTATATAAGCTCAGACAGAAGGATCAAGCTTGCTACAGCCAAGAGGGACACTGTGAAAAGTGCACAGAAGCTGAGAGAGTAACTGCAGATGACAGTTTGAAGATGGCCATTAAAAGCAGACTCTTGCTCCAGAGAAGCTAAGACAGGATAAATGCCCCAAGAGCAACTAAGAGTGACATTTTTGAGGAACTGCAGTCTAGAGAGGAATGTCCTTGGAGAAAGTCATTTTGAAACTATAAGTTTGGAGCAGACAGCAGTCACATGCCTTCCCAGCTAACAGAGGTTTTCCAGATGCCATTGACCATCCTTCAGTGAAGGTATCCGATTGCTGATGTGCTACCTTGGACACCTTATGGCCTTAAGACTGTAACTGTGTAACCAAATAACCCCCCTTTTTAAAAGCCAATCAATTTCTGGTGTTTTGCCTTCCAGCAGCATTGGCAAACCAGAACAGACTTTGGTCCAAGAGTGGGGTGCTGCTGAGTTTGCAAAGACCAAACATGTTAGAATGGCTTTTTAAATGGATAAGGGGAAGATTATGGAAGAATTGTGATGAGCTTGATAGAAAAGGCCTAAACTGCTTTGAAGAGACTGTGGAAATATGGACTCTGAAGATAGTTGTGTTGAGGCCTTGAACAGAAATGATGAATGTGTTGTTGCAAACTGGAAGAAAGGTGATCCTTGTTTTAAAGTGGCAGAGAATTTGGCAAAATTGAATTCTGGTGTTGGATGGAAGGAAGAATTTGAGAGCAATGAGCTGGGATACTTGGCTGATGAGATTTCAGAACTAAAAGTTGTGGATATAGCATGACTTCTCCTTCCAGCTTATAGTAAAATGTGAGTGGAGAGACATAAAATTAGAACTGAACTCTTGGGTTCAAAGGAACCAGAAGCTGATGGTTCTGAAAATTCCAGGCTTCCATGGGTGGAATCCTAGAAGTTACAGCCCCACATGAGGATTTAACCAAACATGGAACCTGACCACCATTTCAGAACAAGCCAAAATTGGAGATGGAGTTATCCAGAAAAGATTTGTGGAAAGTCCTACTGTCTGATGGTTTTGAACCCTGTGTGCTTCATGCAAAGCCAACAGAATTTTTGTGAGATCTTTATAGATGGAGCCACTGCTGGCCTGGACTGGAGGAGACAGACAAGGAACAAATTGAAGGAAAAATTTCTTCAAAAACTGAGCTATGGAGATTGAGGTCTGGAGTCAAGAGGTCTCAAGCTGGGAGAGAAGAGTGTCCCACATGCATGGAAAGGGTGAGTTTGCCCTGGAGATCAAGGGTGGGCCTTCCACCTTGATGTTTAAGAAAAGTGCCATCACCCCAGATCCCAAAGAGGATGGAGAACATTCCTTGGGGATTGGGGAAAGCCTGGCTGCCACCCCACTGTTCTGAAGGGGTTGAGCATGTGCTCTGGAGATGGAAGATAATCTGGGTGCTGCCCTGATGTTTGAGAGGGGTGAGGCTGAGAAGGTGGTTTCCCCAATGTGTGGATATGTTGGAGCACTCACCCCAGAGTTTGGAGAGAAAATGGCTGCTACAAAGGCCCTTAGGAAGGGTTCAACTCCTGCTCTCTCAAGCCCCAAAGATAAATGACTCTCAGATATTGAAATCTAATGTAGTTGTCCCTGTGGGTTTTAGGAACTATTTCGGTCCTGTTAAGCCTGTTTTCCTTTCAGTTCCTCCTTATGGCAATGGAAATGTTTACCCTATGACTGTCCCTCTTTTGTATATTGGAAGCAGATAACTTGTTCTAAGTTTCACAGGTACAGAACCAGAGAGGAATTATGCCATAGGAACAACCATACCTGTAATTGATTTTGATGGGATCTTGTACTTAACTGTTGTTACTGAAATGATTTATGTTTCTGTGATATTGTGATGGGATGAATGCATTTTGTATATGGAAAATCATGTTTTTCTGGGGTGCAGGGGGTGGAATGTACCAGTTGGTATATATTATGTCCCCCAGGAAAAGCCATGTTCTTTGATGCAATCTTGTGGGGGCCGACATATTAGTGGGGATTAAGTTGGAATGTTTGGATTAGTTGTTTCCATGGAAATATGCCCCACACAACTGTGGGTGATAACTCTGATTTGATAATTTCCATGGAGGTGTGGACCCATCCATTCAGCATGGGCCTTGAATTAGTTTACTAGGGCACTATATAAGCTCAGACAGAAGGAACAAGCTTGCTACAGTCAAAAGGGACACTCTGAAGAATGCACAGAAGCTGAGAGAGTAGCTGCAGATGAGAGACAGTTTGAAGATGGCCATTGAAAGCAGACTCTTGCTCTGGAGAAGCTAAGAGAGGACAAACACCCCAAGAGCAACTAAGAGTGACATTTTTGAGGAACTGCCATCTAGAGAAGAATGTCCTCAGAGAAAGCCATTTTGAAACCAGAACTTTGGAGCAGATGCCAGCCATGTGCCTTTGCAGCTAACAGAGGTTTTCTGGATACCATCGGCCATCCTCCAGTGAAGGTACCCAGTTGTTGATGTGCTACCTTGGACACTTTATGGCATTAAGACTGTAACTGTGTAACCAAATAAACCCCCTTTCATAAAAGCCAATCCATTTCCAGTGTTTTGCATTCTGACAGCATTGGCAAACTAGAACAGAAACCAACAAGCAAATAGGCAAAGATAATGAACATGTTGATAAATTTCAATGTAGGGTGAGCCAAAGGGCCTGTGGGATCACATAGGAAGCAGGGGAATATCCCAAAGGAAGTGATATATAGACCTTCAAGTCCCAGCTTACTTGTCACATTCTTTTGCTCACCAATGCTTAGCACAGAACCAAGCACTTGTCTCAGTCACTACAACAGTATGGTACAATGGTTGAGACAGATTCTGGAGCCAAACATATCTGGGTTCAAACCCTGACTCTGTAATCATGCTCAATGAGCTTGGGCAAGTTACTTAGAATTTCTAAACCTGTTTCCTTATCTTCAAAAATAATAATACTTTATGTATAAGGTTTTTTGGGGGGAATAATAAATGTCAAGGTCTGTGGTGCACAGTAAATGCTTCTTAAGTGTAAGTAATGTGCTGTTGCACGGTAAGTTGGGGATTGCACCTAGTTCAGTGTGGCTAGGACAATCATTCTTTGAAGGTGGAAGAGATCAAGAAATGAGTCTGGAAATGTTAGCAGCAGCAGACCACAACAGGTCTTTGATACTATGCTAAGGGCTTTGGAAATACCTAAGAAGAAATAAAGAGCCAATGAATACATTAGAAGGAATGACTTGATCAGGTATTCAGTTTAGAAGGATCAATATTAAGCCATCTGGAGAATGAAATAGAGAAGAAAAGACTAGTGAAAAAGCCAGCTAGGTGACTTTTGCAATATTAATGGTGGCCAGAATTAAGTTAGGGGGATTACAGACAAAGTGAAGTAGGTGTGATTAAGTAGTTGCTAGGGGTTTTGTTATTTTTTATTTTTTATTTCCAAATCAAGACACTATTAAGAGTGAAAAAGGACTAGGACAATATATGATTGCCAGGCTGGTGCAGGATACTTCTAGATGTACCACATCCCCTGATTTCATCAGAGCCATAGTGGATAGTTCCCTGTTAAAAGGAGACAATTTTGAGTTTTATACATGTGATCACAGTAACAAGTTAAAGTAAAACAAAAGTACAAATTTTCACCAAAAAGAAAAAGAAAACAAATGAAGGTGTTAATTTGTTTTGATTCTTTAAAGACTGAAGCACTGTACAAATTGTTCAACAAGCCCTCAGACATAACCTAGTAGTGTATAGGAGTTAGTCTATCAGGGCACCTTCAAAGCAGATGGGAGAGGCAAGTGGGTGAAATAAATGCCTCCCTGAGCTCCAATGCAATAATTCTGAGTTGTGTTCTACAGGATCCTTCCTAAGGTCCCTGGAAGATTGAGTCTACAGTGATAATAAGATCATTAATATAACTTTTTTTGGATTTTCAACTTTCCTAGTCTCACTTTCCCACTTCCTCATTTGTGCTTTCTGGTATCACCACTTTAAACTGTCTGTATCTAAGTCTTTCTCTCAGAGTCTGCCTTTGGGGAAACCGAGACTAACACATAAGGACACTTCTGGGAAAACTGAGATGTATGGATGTTCTTTATCACACATCGGGATTTTCTTATTGGTAAAAAGGGAGCCACTTTCTACTATATACCTCAAAATGCTATCTCCTTAGTTAAATTAACACACACTTATTGAGTACTCAAGCATCCAGAACTGTCTAGAAATTGGTGACAGAAAAGGAGAAAGAGTAGACCTTATTCTCATAGAGCTAATAAAATAACAGAAACAATTGAAAATAAGGGCAGCATTGGACCAAATAGCAAGTTTGTGCCTCAGACCTAAGTGTTCCATATGGACTAAGAGAGAGTTTTAATGGCATTTATGTGTGTGTGGGTACAGAAACCATCCTCAATTAACTTGCTTTAGCAAACCAAATAATCAGAAAAAAATGGAAATCTGATTTGGTAAGTATTGGGTATTGTATTCAAATAAGCTCTATAAGAGTATTGGACACTTATAGTTTGAACATTCTGAGGATCTTCTGTGATGGTTAGGTTCATGTGTCAACATGCGCAGGTGATGGTGCCCAGTTTTCTTATCAACTAAGCACTAGCCTAACCATTATTGCAAGGGCATTTGTGGCTGGTCAATAACCAGAAGGCTGGTTTATTAAATCATCAATTGATTGTATCTGTGGCTGATTACATCAATGAAGGGTGTGTCTTCTGCAATGAGAGGATTCAATCAGCTGGATTTAATCCAATCAGTTGAACACATTTAAGGGAGAAGAGAGAGAAACTTCATTTCTTCTTCAGCCAGCCAGCCTCTCCTGGGAAGTTCATCAAAGACATTCATCGGAGTTGCCAGCTGACTGCCTGCCATATGGAATATGAACTTGTGCATCCTGCCTTGCAAACTTTGGATTCATGCACCCTGCCCTACAGAATTTGGACTCATGCATCCCCACAGTTGTGTGAGGCACTTTTATAAAATCTCATATTTACAGACATTTCCTGTTGGTTCTGTTTCCCTAGAGAACCTCAACTTATACAGCTTGATACTGGGAGTGGTTCTTGAGAAACAGAATCTTAAAATGGGCTTTTATTTTGGTTTTCTAATCTGATTAGATTCAAAGGCACTAATGACTTATTCCAATAATCAAGATGCCACTGATAGTTCATGGCATGAGTTGGCAATGGAGATACAAAAAATATCACCATTTGATTCTCCCACTCATACTCTTTTAAAAGGCAAGACTCTGGGCAAGTGTTTTTTTTCTTTTTACATTTTGAAATTTTGACATATAAGATATACACAAAAAAGCGATAACTTTCAAAGAGTGATTTAACAAGTAGTTAGAGAGCACATTTCAAAGAATTTTATGGGTTACAGTTCCACCATTTTGGTTATTTCCTTATTGTGAAATATATATACAGAAAGGTGGTAACTTTCAAATTACTATTTAATGAGTATCTATAGAGAAAATTTAAAAGAATGTTATGGGTTACAGTTCAACCATTTCAGTTATTTCCTTCTAACTATTCTAATACTCTAGCATCTAAAAATATTTATGTAAAGATTAAGTATTCATAATTCTTTGTTCAATTCTTTCCTGTCTGTTGTTACACCTTCCTCAATCTTCAGGGATGTCTAGCCAGTGACTACCTTAACCTGTTCATTTTCAAAATGGATGTTGACGTTATGGGAAAGGGGGCTGAATCTAGTTGATATTCTTGAAGAGACTGTTGTCTCTGGGTTGTGTGACTTATCTGGTGTAGAAACACTCTGGAGGATTTAAGTTTCTGAAAAAATAAACTTAGTAAGTGAAACTGTCATAGTCTCAGATAGGGACCTACATATTTTGGAACTGCTGTTGATTGGGGATTAGCATATTGTGGCCATTTGGATTAGCTAGCTGGAGCTTGCACAAAAGTAACCTTCAGGATAACCTCTCCACTATTTGAAATCTCTTAGTCACTGAAACCTTATTTTGTTACCTTTCTTTTCCCCCTTTTGTCAAAAAGGCACTCTCAAACCCTTAATGCCAGGTCCTTGCTCATTCTTGGGAATCATGTCCCATGTCACAAGGGAGACTCACCTCCCTGGGAGTCATGGGTGACAGTGTTAATGACACCTTTACAGAGTTTTGTCAGATTAAAAGGCTGGTTGTTCTTAGATACACTGGTTAAAGTATAAGAGAAAGGAATGAGCTGGTCTTCAAGTTTGAAACTTAAACATCATAAGACAGATGTAAACATTTCTATGTGTGCCCTGAAAGAAAATCTTATTCCCTGTGGCCACAGACTTGAGATCTCTGAAAAGAAGACCTAGAGTGTCCTTGTGCAAGTAGCATATTTACAATATAAGCTGAAATATCAACCTTGCATGGTGTCTGCTGTTAAAGTAAGGGCACTGATTGTTGAAAAATATGATCCTGAAAATGGAGATGGGGACATATGGATTGATAATAATGGCAATGGGGAGATTGGAACCATGGATTTTGTTGTCTTTCCTAGATATATTTGTAATGGTCTTCCCTGAGGAAACAGATCCCCCACCTCCAGTCTGCCTTGAGGAGACAGCTACCCAACCTCTAGCCTGCCTTGAGTAAACAGCTTCCAGAACCCCAGTCTGCAAAGAGGAGCCTACTATCCAACTTCCACCTAAAGATTTTAACCCTTCAGTGTTTCCTAAGCCTGTAATCACCTTCCTCAAGGAAGCATCCCTCACTCTTCTGTCTGGAGAGATTAATCATGTTTCACAAGATGAAAATGCAGTGGAATGTCCTGAAGTAATCGGCTTGAAATATACTTCTAATTCTTTCCCTGACCCACCCCAAACCCACTCTTTTCTTTGAGACCTATAACTAAAGTCCCAACAGTTCCCAAAAGGTGAGGTAAAAATTGTTACCCATGAGGAAGTATGCTATACTCCAGAAGAACGGCATGTGTTTTTCCATTTTATATAGACAGAATCAAGGGAATATGTGTGGGAATGGATATTAAGGGTGTGGGATAATGGTGGAAGGAATATAAAGTTG